>NC_135263.1:7250802-7428302 GCF_964204865.1 Styela clava
CTCACTATTTTTTGGATATGTATATTTTGTGTTTTGCTCTGTACTCTTACTGGGGATTACAAAATCAGAGCATTGAATTAAGACAATGGTGTGATGCAATTTTGGAACATGCCAATGAATTCTATTCCCATAACATCCAGGTTTTATCTAAAGTAAGATAAAAATTTTATTGGGCGTACTCCTATTTACCAAAATCAATAACAATGCAAGACGAAAAACCAACATCGTCAAATATTCAACATAAAGCAAAAACTGGAAGCTTGTTCAAAAGACAATTTGATTATGTTATCAACCTTGTCGGACTGATGGTTGGATTCAGCAACGTTTGGAGATTTCCGTATATGTGCTACAAGAACGGCGGAGGTAAGAAAAACTGGATTCTTGGCTGTATAGTAAATGAATTACATTATAATATGTTGTGATCCTAACGCATACAGTTGTAGTACATTCCAAGTTTCACATGTAGAGTGAAAACCGCAAAATATTTGTGTGCCGGTTAAGATGCCAATAATCAGTTGTGAATCACAGATGATCTTTTAGGCTTGTAAAATTTTCATATTGCCAAGTTACCTTTTAGGCTATCGTCCCCATTACCAGATCAAATCTATCTGTCATATTGTTTATTTTCGAAAAAAATTGAAAATTTGTAGGCTTCGTATATTAATGCATATCAACTTTCAAACTTGATATTTGCACCATCGATTGTAAAAACGTTGCGGTTAAATTGTTCTGTATTAAATCTTAGCATCGGTTTCCTTTTAGCAGAACTCAAAAAGCGTATAAGGACGCTGATTAAGTGTGACGAATATATATAGTAAAAAAAGGAAAGTGTAATCCAGATTAAACATAACACTACTGATTTCATGAACTTTTAATGTACAAAATTGGAATTATTTTGCAATGCACATGCTTTAATCAGTGTATTATATAATAGATATATTTTGTAAATAGCAGTCTCAATACAAATCTTGTTTCATGAGTGCATGGCGCATGAGTGCAATTGGAACTAATGGTTCTAGCCTTATGATAGAAATCACTACACGTGATCATCAAATCACCCAGCTGTAATAGTATTGTAACTAACTTATTATTTTTCAGGCTCCTTTCTTGTTGCCTACTGGATTTTTGTGATTCTTCTGATTTTTCCAATTATCATGATAGAAAGTGCTCTCGGTCAGTACACGGGGAAAAGTGCAATCAAGATATGGTACATGACGCCGATGTTTAGAGGTAACTAATGCTTTTGATCGGGAATATCTACTAACAAAATTATGCTTGAAGTAGCGAAAAAGAGTAATTTAGATCCACGCAATGTCACTTTTACTAACATTCGTGAAAACTCGTCAGGTGTACCTGATCATTTTTAGTACAGTGACTTAAACTTCCCTAAAATTGCGAATAATATTTTCCACAAAAATTATGTACGTTCCCAACTTAAATGGTTGGATAAAATGTACCTTTCGTAGACTGTGTAGTCTTAAAATGACCAATAAGAATGTTTATGCACTGACATTTCCGACATAGGACCGTGAATCTGTGTGAGACTTGTAAATGCAACCACCACCAAATGCCGTGTCTGCTCACATGTATAATTAACTCGTCAAATGTGGATTCTAGCTATGAAATTTATACACATATATATAAAATTAATCGAACAATGGCATTCTAATGTGCAATACTTTGTAACAGGTATTGGGTACGCGTCTCCATTTCTCATGTTTTTCTTTAATCTGTATTATCCTGTACTACTTGCCTGGACATTACGTTGGTTGGTTGCCAGTTTCTCAGTTGATATCTCATGGACGAAATGCGACAACGATTGGAATACGGAGAACTGCTTACCTTTGTCCGTGGAAACCAGGCGTTTGTCCGAGGTAAGAGTACCTATACACATTACCTGAACATTTTACAGATTTTTTTTTTATATATTGTCTTTTTTCTTCTTCCTTCTTCTCCTTCCTTCATCTCATTCTTAAAATCTTTCTACTCTTTCCGCCTTTTAATAATCTATCTTTTAAGGGAAATACAACGATGCTGAAAATGGATGAATCGTTCGCAAATGCCACCGCGTTAAACGCGACAAACTATATTTCGTCAGTGGAAGAATTTTGGAGGTTCGGTTGCGTTGATATGAAGTATATATTCAAATTTATAACCTAAACCTCTGTCTGCTCACCACTTGGGCACATTTTGTATACCTGCATTCTACAGATGAATCCAATGTATATACATATGTTAATAAGTAATTGAGTAAAACTCAATTAAGCATCTGTCGATCGAGCAACAGCTTTAAAAATTCGATTTCATCAAATAAATAATTTTTTTTATTATATTTCATGCGGTCAAATGATTGAAAAAAAAAAAGTCTAGGTCCCCAGTAGATATATAAAACGTGCTCAAGGAGACCACAGACATTGACGTCGAAGCAACTCCAGATACGTGCCTTATCGGTACATATCAGTGGTAGGTGCGGCTTGACCGAAACCGACGACTGATAGGATAATATAATTCTGATAGAGTCTTATACTCGGTCTTTCTATGCGTTTCGTGCCGCCACTGCAAGACTTTGACAAGAAGAGGAATGAATTTGCTTAAGTACAATGATATACTTTCCGCAAGACCACTTCTGTTACACTCGTCGAAGAACTTATCATCAGAGGATTACAGTAGTCGTGAATCAAATACATTTTGGGAATGTAAAGTATACATGATTCGGTTTTACTCTACCAACATATTGATCACTTCTTAAACATTTATAAGATGATACTGCTTTCTAATATGTTCTTTTTATTCCAATTTAGGCATAATATTCTCAACATAACATCTGGAATCGAATACATAGGTGATGTCAAGCCTGATATTCTTGCCTGTCATATTGCCGTCTGGGTTCTGGTGTATTTTGCAATTTGGAAAGGAATTCAATGGACGAGCAAGGTAATTTGAACGCCTTTTCTACAAAACATTGCGTTACTGTTTCAGAAAATTAAAAAATAAGTTATATTGGTCACGGGTTCTGCTCCCATTTCAATCCCTGAACGGCCGAATGTTTCTAAAAGTCTATAACGCAAACACCATAACGGAGGAGTTCGGGAGGATGTAGTACTGGCCTTGTTAATTTTAAAACTTATTGGGAAGCTGTCACGTTACGTAATTTGACAGTATATTTAAGGCAGGAATGGCGTTTTATTCGTGACCCGCCAAGGTACAATTAAAATAAAATAAATTGCTAACATATCAGTTATAAAAATTGATAAAACCGGCCTTAAATTATTCTAACAATAACTAAACTTGGGCAGGCAGGGCTGCGATCGCTCATATTCAAATTGTTAGTTCTGGGTCAGTATGGTAATTTTTAAAACTCCTAATGTACACCGCTGTGTACCGTTATTCAGCTATTGAATCTGATCGTTTACGACATAGCAATGGAATTGATTTGTTCTTTTCTCGCAACGTCTTGTCTCTTTCGGAAGTGCATCTGTGGACTGTTTTAGGGGTTATACGAGAACTAGACTCTACTTTATATTTTATTAGTTTCTCGCCTACAATGCCGTGGTTGAATATTAATGTGGTTGAATGCTGATCGAAAAATATAACACTATCAGAGTGGAATTCCCCCCTAACTCTTTGGAACCGTAAAATAATTTGCCACATCATCCTAAACGTTTTGGTAATTCATATGCGTGTTTTCGTACTCTAATTTCATGACATCGAGTGCCATAAAAAATTCCTGATAAAAGTGCTGCATAAGTAAATCACAAAACTACACCAACACCAACGGAAGCTCATAAGATTTCAGCAGTTTCTTATAGATACAAACATTGATTAAATATCTGTGACCCACTCTCTTCTGTTCCGCGATAAAAATATAATTTTTGACCCATTCAATGAAAAAGGTTCGCCATCCGTGATTTAAGCAAATCTTTCGATTGTTATTCCTTTCGCAAAGGATATTAATTCGTAAAATCTTAACGCTGTTGGGAAAGAACCGATGATTGAGCTTTCCTGCGATCGATGTCGAAGCATAAATACTTGCCATTTTCACAGTTTTGGTTATCGCTTGAAAAGGAATATCCTGAGATCAGTGACAAAGCCATTAAATTACTGCTGATATGTTGTACAACTTTCCCATGTAAGGAAAGCTTCTCAACGTTATTTCTCATCAAGATCGTATGGAAGTCAACGCTCTACCTCGCCTTGAAGAAACTACATTAGAACCCTCTTTAACACGCATGATATCGAAAAGACGGCAGCAAATTTCTCATTAAATTAAATTGTCTGGATTCGTTTAATTATGTTTCGTGTTTTTGACATTTTGGGTTGATTTTGAAAGTTCACCGGTTCGCAAAATTAGTTTTAAATTATTACCGGTCCGCAAACTAAAAAAGGTTGAGAACCACTGGTTTAAAGCATGTCCTGCAATCCAATGACACGTCACAGAGGAGTATGGCATGAACTAACGTAAAAATGTCAGCATTTATAATTCAGTCAATTCATGGATTAAAATAGCTGAATCGAGAGTATTTAGCAATTAGTCATTCGCGATCCCAGACTCTAAATTCCAAAATATTGATGAAAAGTCGCGAAGATTTCTAAAAAGTTGCTATTGCAAACATCTTGTTGAAATATAATTATTTATTATTTTTTCATACTAGGTTTATGTTGGCATATCTTGTACCTGAACATCGTTAAATTTAATCACATAGAATTGTAGAACATTGTTATTTCTAAATGGTTCAACCTCAAACTTTTTACAATTTTATAATTCACGTTTACAATTTTCACATGTACTTAAAGAAGAGAAGTGCTATCTATAATCATGTAAATTGTTACTGGCTTTATTTGCAAGATCGCAATGAAATTGCAGGGATTAGCAATTTATCAGGTGAATAATTATTACCAGCCCTCGATATCTTCAAGCCACTTGTCGTTGAGTTGACCACAACAAGATATTTTACATAGCAATGAATGATGTCATGTAATGCACGAGTGATCCGGCCAAATATATAATTACTAGGTCGCATTGACATACTTGTTTAAAACATCTGGGAACGTCGTAGAAACTGACATCAACTTGTCTTTCACAATTTAATTTATTACAAGAAATCCGATTAAAATCTAATCACGAAGGTGGCATCAGAATGGTACGATCGCTATGACCATATTTTTGTCACAAATACAACAACAATCCACATGCCCCCCTTATGTCAACTAATGTTTCTAATTGCAATAGGAAGATAATGAGTGTTGTCGAAATGACGTACGATGAGAGCCACAAAGCCTGGATCGGTTTAAGGTGGTCTGTGATTTTGACTTTGGGCTCCATTTAACAAGTAAATAAACATGTCTTTCTGAACCAGTCTAAGTCATCGCCGTTCTAGGACATAGGCATATAAACGCAGGCAAAAGAGGTAGACGAGAGCGTTGTGATTGATCATTAGGCCTTTTTAAGTTAGTGCTGCAGTAAGTCGGGAACGATTTTAATATTTACGTATACAGTATAAAATGAGGTGGGATATATCTAAACTTTAAAAATTTGGGTACTATCAAAAGAAGAGCAGCAGGACTTGAAGTGTTGTGTCGTCATCGGGCGCCGTGTCGTGCGTAACAGCAAGCCGGTAATTACATATTCGGTGCCTGAACTAAAACGAAATAACCGTTAGTATAAATACAAAACAAAATCTGTTGACAACATCCCTTGTATCCTGTTTTCATTACAGATTGTCTACGTCACCGCCACACTTCCTATCGCCATGTTAATCGTGGTGATTGTGCGTGGTGTGACTCTTGACGGAGCTGGAGCGGGAATAGCTGTCTATCTGAAACCAAATATCACAAAACTGGGAGAAGTCGAAGTAAGACTACTGTTTTTAAATTTAAACAAGCAGAATGCTAAATTCAAACAAACAGAATGCTATTTTGATCGATGGCCACATATTTACTGTTTCGCAATGCAGCGATATAGTTGTGATCTTCTTGTGATTGTAAAATTTTGGCAAATGATTGTATGAGCATTTAGACTTGCATAATTTTGCATACTCCACATAAACCAAATGCTTGTAGAAGAACTTCAGTCAAACACTTTTAAATGCAAGTGTGTAAATTGGGTAATCAATCACTTTTTGCATTTATAGTGTCTTGTAGATATTTGCGTAATCTTAGAATTTTCATTTAATTTGATATAATTGAGGCATTTCGCTAGTTTCCTCCCTGCCAAGATAAGGTTTGGTTTTAAAATAAAACAGTTGCACCGAACCTTCAGAGGCACTCAGAAACATAGGCAACTCATCAGGATACCACAGGCAAACTAACAAAGAATTTAGTGGCAACTTAGAGATTTATAAGTTATAACTGTATACAATGGTTTTGTATCACGCCGCTCTATGAAAAGAGCCCTATTTAGAAGGTCAAGAAACCCTTTAAATTTAGCATAGTCGAACGAAAATTCTAAGGAAAACAATTTTAGTACTTTATTTTTGTGAGGTAATTTTCGAAAACAAAAAATGAAGAGTATTACACATTTATTGTTGAAACGGCATAGCACGTAATGTTTGAGTCATTTTGCGTTTCCGCAATATAAACAGTCGTTGTATGACGTAACAGAGCGGAAAAGTACTGAGGACATCCCCAGTACTTAAGAAGTTTGCCGTAAAGCAAAATAAGTAGGAGTTAGTGATGTTTTAGAGCAATTCAATACCATTTGCAAAAATTATCTATAGTACTCTCTAACAAAATATAACCATACCTCCAGGTATGGACAGACGCTGCTTCTCAAGTTCTATTCTCACTCGGAGTTTGTGGGGGAGGAATCGCAACATTGAGCCAATTTAACAAATTTAATCATAATTTTTACAGGTGAATAATTGATTTTATTTGATATAGAAACGTAAAAAATAAAAATAAAAAAAGTAAAAAAATAGGTATAATTTTAAAATTAATTCAGTGAATTGTTGCGCTATTTTACGCTACTTTTACTTAATTGAAGTATCCTAATATTTGAAAATCAACATCCATAAATTAGTAATAATTAAGTAGTGTTATGAGAAAATCACTATTCTTTCCATATTATTCTGATGCAAAATTCAGTATTGATAATTTTGTCATCCAGGCATGTACGAGGTCAAACTTTATCTTTTATTATTGCACCGTGCGCGATATCAAAACTAAACAAAAATCACATGTAACAATGATTGAAGTATTATTTTGATCATTAATTTACATTTCTACATTATTTCACCCAGGGATTCGGTCATTCTTGTTCTTGCCAACGGCGGAGTCAGTTTTCTTTCCGGATTTGCAACATTCTCAATTCTCGGATTTTTGGCTCACGCCAAGGTGGTGTATTTAGTATTATGTTTTATTCATTTTTTTATTTTTTTAAAATAAACAAAAGATCTCACGTCACACACTCGATCGAGCCTGACAGCCGATTATCGTGTCGTGGCCCAACGGCCTTCGTAAAACTATAAAGCTTTTGAGTCAAAAGTAAAGCAATGGTGCTTTTCCGAGCTGTAGTTCAAACAGATTCATTTACGAGGTAAAAATTAAATTAACCCAGCTTTAAATAAAGATTGGACGCAGCATAGTACAGAAATATTTCCACTAATTGCTCAATGTTGAATAAATATCAGATAATAAAACATGAAAAACTAGTATAAAGGAATTCAAGCCAAAGAATAACTTAAACCGTTTAATTTACAGGTGTGTGTGCTTAATTGAAAATAATATTTTTGGCCGTCGCTAACAGACCAAATTATATATATATTTTTCTTGTTTACATCAGAATACCACCGTTGATGCTGTAGCAGAATCAGGTCCAGGACTTGTTTATATTGCATATCCGACAGCCCTGTCATTATTACCCCTACCACAACTATGGTGTGCTTTGTTCTTCATTATGTTGTTATTGTTGGGATTCGACAGTTTGGTGAGTTTTTATCTTCTGACTACCGGGAAAAATTAACTTTCAGTTAGAAATGCATCACGGTTAATGGCAACTTTGCAATCGGGACACATTGAGGCGTCTGAAAAGAAATTTTAATGCTGCATTTGTATTTTGAATTAATTTCCTCTGACAAGAACGCGTGTATATGTGACTGGAGGTTTTATATGTCGGAACAGAATTTGGATATGTGGAATATGGTGCTAGATTGACCGTCTCCAAATCATAAAATAGAGTTCTCAGTAATAATGTTGCCAGCAATTTAGTTTATATATTGTATTGTGCGGTCTTTACGATAAAAATAAATATAGATCCCGTAAATACCGTTGAATGTCGTCAATTCGCTACAAATTTCAGTACATTCTTGTGGCAACAATACAAAACGAATATTGTCGTTTCTCTTTTTATCCTCTTATATGCTACTATTATTCTTTTTAGTTCGTTTACCAAGAAACACTCATGTCGTGTTTGAAAGATCAATATCCAGAATGTTTCAAATTTAAATGGGCACGTGAGATATGGACGGCGGTTGCTTCTGTTATTCTTCTAATACTTGGCCTTCCAATGGTTACCAGGGTAAGCTTGAAGTAGGATTTGCGCAGGAAGAGCGAATAGCGAATTTAGTGTCGATTAATGAATTTCCTAATCTTTGCAGGGTGGAATGTACGTTCTGAATCTCTTCAATACTTACGCAGTCACTGGTTGGTGTTTGTACTTCATATCTCTCGTCGAGTTTATTGCTATAGGATGGGCTTATGGAGCAGACAGATTTTGTGATAATATGAAATCAATGTTAGGTTTCGATATCCCAAGATTGTGGTTTAAAATTTGTTGTAAATATGTTGGACCTGTGATTTCAACGGTAAGTAATGATGAGAGTCAGAAAACAAACATGTTTAAATTACGCCAGATTGCAATTTTGTCATAGATAGATAATTTATTTACATAAGTTTGCTGATGCTGAGTCAAAATTCCGTTTTTAGTTGTACAGATCACATTATTTTATTCTTGACCACAAATATTTGTATATTCAGACTCTGATGATTTACTCCCTCGCATCATACCGAACTCTAAAATACGGTAAATCTTACACTTATCCTGTATGGGCGGATGTATTCGGTTGGATGACTGCATTAACCTCCATGTTGACAATACCAATAACCATTGCTTATGTTTTATGGAGGGCTGATGGAAGAAACCTGATTGAGGTGAGAGTAGTGGAACATATGCACAGCACAATATATCAGAAAAGCCACTCTGGCTTTGCTTCATATCGCGCTCATTGTTCGTCCAAGTAAGCCCCACGGAATGAAAAACCGCCTAATACAGCGGTTCCCAAACTTTTTGTTCGCGCGGTGCCATTTTACCAGGGAAAAAAATCACGGCGCACTTACACGAAAAAGAAATGCTGCTTTCAAACAAAATTCTATTTTGTGATCGTTAATGTGTACTTTGTGTTTTTTAAAGTTTGTACACATGTGGGTCTATGTAATATCATTTGAAATGCTAAAAAAATCCCTCATGTTCGCTAAACTCGATTCAGCAGATAAATGGACTGCAGATCACAAAATTCCAGCAAATAGTGGGTACCTATATTGTTACGTAACAATAGAGGCAGACAAAAAGTAAACGACATAGAAAGGGGTAATGAATTTATTGATTCATATAGACAGCATTTGAAAGAAGAAACAATTAAACTTTTAAAATAAATACAATCCTTAGAATATTCAATCATATTTCAGTTATGTTTATCACAATTATGTTAATTTTCGCGGCGCACCTAGCAACTCGTCACGGCACACTAGTGCGCCGCGGCGTACCTTCTGGGACCGGCTGGCCTAATATGTAGCAGGCAGACGAAGTATTGAATAAAGGTCTATTAACGAAAGTCTAACCTAATGATAAGTCTATGAGTAGGAATAACACAGTTGGATGAACATTCTGTAAATTATTTTTCAAAAAGTCACAGCTTTTGGCCATTCTATGAGAAATTATAACAGAGAGTAGTCTCTAAATTTAGGACCAGGAAGCAACCAACACATTATTTTCAGGCGACATGCACTGAATATAAATACTTTATGTTTTAGAAAATCAAGAATTCATTGAGCGAGCCTGGCATTAGCAGAAGAGCGGCTGAATATGGAGACAAGATGGAACTCGAGGCGTTGAACCCAACTGCTGTTAAAGTTGATATGTGAACGTTGTGAACGTCTTTTCCCAATTAATATATAACGCTATTAATTCCAATTTTACTTTTTATTTGTAAAACTTTCGTTCATAAAATTGGATTCCGTGATTCAACGTTTTAGTGGACGCGTTCACTCGAAAAGTTTTTGCTGTATTGGGCTTTTTATGATATCACTATAACAAGAAAATTTGGTTTCCAAATGTAGAAAAATAATTTTTAATTTACCGCTTAATCTGAATGTGCATTATTCAGATCTCATTTTTTTTTTGGAACAGTCAATAATACAAATTAATATTATTAAATATTAATATTTCATATTCGTAAACCTTTAGATGTTACATAACTTACAGTTTGATTGGTGCAAAACGGACGGAGATTTTGTTAAATTTTGATATCAAAACAGGCTAAGTTTGCATTGTCTGTCTCTGTTCTATGTCAATCAACCACAATGTATAATAAAAGCCAACCTGACTCGGTTTCGCTCATTGTTCGTCGAAGTACGCTCAACTTTCAGCTTAAATGGTACAAAACTGATGGGATATTTCGTTGATTTTGTTGAATATTGATATTAAACAATCTAAATTTGCATTTACCTCTGTTCTACGTCAATCTTGATATTTTTTAGTTTTTATAAAGTAAAAAGTATTTGAAAGTATATAAATAAAGTAATTGCGATGTATAGTCTCTCTAAACTTAGCGAAACTTCGATTCTTAGAATAGTACTTTTGATGTGAGAATTTAGTATCTTTATTTTGTACAATAATCGAGATTGAGCCAATCCTAATAAAATCTGATTTTTAAATTTGAAATATGAATTATTTGTTTCAACGTAGACGGAGGTACTGTGACAAGGGGGTCATTTAGGATTTGTGAAAGAGAAATGAATGTTTCAAATTCATTACAGAAATATTATCACGCTCACTCAGATATAGGTATAACATTTGAGATTGTCATATGGCACTCAAATTATGTATCTATGAAAATTTCAACAATAGATTTAATTTTACTATGAAGATGTGGATAATCCACGTTGTGAGATTATATATATATATATATGTTTAATGTTTATGCTCTCCTTTTCTCTAAAAAGTTGATTTCCATGATTTAGTTTAGAGCATTTCACGTCTAAGCTTTGTATGGACATTATATTTTTGTATAACTAAATCGGAGACTATGCGAAATCTCATGTAGCGGATTTTTTTATTCTGTTTGCCAATCCGCGCGCTTTAGGAAGGACAATGTGCGACTTGGCGTCTCATTACCAAGACGCTGCAATCGTTGCTGAACATTGCTAGGTTCAATAAGCCTTGGCCTAAGCAAAATTTTGTTGCCGGCCCGCGAGGTCATTTGATTTGATGTTACCGGTCCTCTAAGGTAGAATGGTTGGGAATCACTGCTCTAAGACTACTGCAATTCAACACGAATAATGAATAGTTTAAAAATACAATTGTGCCAAGACCTAATACTTTACTTGCTGTTGTCAGTTCGAAATCTTGCCCACAACTAATTTGTAAACTTGCCAGTTCGAACAACAATGACAATGTTTAGACGGAGATGAAGTGCCATGATCTTAATATGACTTCACGGGTATGAATAAGGCGTTCGCTGAGCACGTTATGGCCTACGTTGGTCAGCAATAAATCTAACTGCATGAGCCATTTTGTTAATCAATAATATTCGGGGTAAAACAACGAGGCCAAGAGAACACTTTTAAAAATTCCATTTCTTCTTTCGACAAAAACAATTAAGCAAAACAATCCAAAATGTCCCTTTATTGTTTTAAAAGATTTGAGTGGAAGACTGTCGCAACTTTGATCATGACTTCACTAACGTCTGGCTGCTGAGCATATTTTTAACAAGGTTGTAACGAAATTAAGCGTGAAAGGATCGCTGTATCATTCACAATTTAGTACTGACTGACGAATATCAACATGTAGGAACAATAAAACGTCTTTTATTATGTTCTTCGTCTTATCAGATTCTATTCTAACAGTCATCGGATTTTACTAGTGCCATTTTCTCCAGCTGTTCAGTGAAAGTTTAATTCGGAGTAACGTTATGCAAACTTTCCTAAGGAAAATTCATCCTTAATGATTTTTTGTCATCATCAAGACGCAGCATAGTTGAGATTATGATATGAACATAACATGTGCAGGATTATTAAGGATGAAAGAGTAAGAAATTGATTAATAATGGCATCCGGGAGTCCAGTTTTCTTCTCAAATTGAATTCTTATCAAAGAACCAAAATCGTATTGCAGTCTAAGCAGAATAAGTTAGGCTCAGATAACCTTAATATTATATATTTATATTTCTTTGTTGAGAGTCGGACTTCAACGCAATATATTTAATTAAAATTGGAGTAAACGAAATTCGCGTAATTCGCATGTATTTACTTTTTTTTCAGTCAAGTTGTTCTAATTGTGCTTTCGGTGTAAGTTAATTATTATGACTGACCACCATGAGAATATCTGAGGAAATTCCACTCTTATATTTATTTGTTGGTAAGTCATTTTGTATTACTCTGACCTAAATTTAACTAATTGAAGATATATAACAAAGAACAATTTTTTTTTCGACGGAAGATGCCACGTAACTGTACTTTTTAAAAGATCGCTATACACAATATCTCCCTTTATGTTCAAATATTTTTGTTTGTCTTTACATGGGTTAGCATTTGAAATATTTGTGGGTTTAGTATTAAAATTAGTGTGTGTGAATGTAAAATTGAATTTTTTTTTTAATTTTTTTTTCAGCATATCAGACAAAAAATGTGAAATGTAACCGTAATATTTAAACTATATCTGCAGTAAATGGATTTATAGCATCACCAACATACAAAAATAGTTTTGAATCAGGGGAATGCATTTACTTTGAGTTTCATGGGGATGAATCCTAACTCTACACTTCTGGTCGTTGTGAAAGAAAACAAGCTAATATTTGTTAAATCTAACAACAAACTAATTACTTTGGCTAACTTAGCGCGAAAAGCTTTTTATACAAAAAAGTATCCCCAGGATATACCACAGTTTAGTTTGAAAGTAACATTTACACTCAAATGTGGGTAAATTTGAGTTTTTATCTCATTTAAAAAGCCCAAACAAGCCCAAGACAAATTGAAAGAAGACTTTAATAAAGGCATCTTGTAGATTGAATTAGCACGAGAATTAGTTGGATTGCATGGACTTGTTATTGCCGCAAACAGAATGGAAGATTATACAGTGCAGTAAACTCAGTTCCGCAAGTTTAGGTTTGAGTATGACACAGTTAATGGAAGACACATTCGTCATATTATGGACCCAAACGCAATATTGTCCAAATGTAAAAGATTTTTTCAATTCTGTTTTGACCAATTGGTGCCTCCGTTTTGTATGTTCACCTCTATAAAGCTACAAACATTATTTAGTGAAAATATAATATTGATCATATACTATATCTCAAATATCTGTATGTTGGCCACGAACGTAATGTATCATATCGTCACGCTAATAACCGAATTGCGTAAGTCATTTTTAGCAGTTTTGAGAAAAACGTAAAAAACTTTCTAATGATATTGTTATGTCATTGAGAGTCAATAATAGTCAATAGCCATGGTTCAATTTTTTGATCGTAGCCGGATTTAAGTTAATTTGTATGACGCAGTTAAGTGACGTCATAATGGCGCACTGTCACAATAGTCATGCGTTAACAATGATAATTCATTATGACGAAACAATTGCACAAATGTGCATGTCATACTAAATCTCCATTTTTATGGGTTTCGGAATTCATAAAATGCAATCTGAGTTAACAGACAGGTGCGCAGCATTACATAAATACCTATTTTATAAAAAAAAACTCAAAATCGCCAAAAACGACTTACGCAATTCGGTTATTAGCGTTACGATATCTTCTAATTACAAAGATTTTAACATCCTCGACCACACCGTCCACACAGAGACTCGATATGTTTAAGCCACACCGTTTTGTAGTCATCAAAATTGCCTTTCTCCAGATTGACCTATAATAATTACGACAATTTTTGGATTCAGTTGATCACGTAACGATGACCTTATAACGCCATATGTGTTGAAACGCTCAAAATTTACAGAAGTTAATAGACACGAAAGTCAGCTTGCGACTAAAGCGAATATAGCTTGACATTCTTTTTTCTAATGTGGCCAAAATATGAGATACGTTAGAGAGAGAAAGATAAAAACGCTTTTCCTCAAATAGACCAACAATCAACAGCATTGTTGACGCAACACAGTCGCAAACATGTTTTTCGCGTTTATTATGGCGTTCGCCAAAAGGTGTGTTATCACGGAAAATTTTTTTGATGAATTTGATTCTATATATATATTTTACAATTTTGGACGCTTGCTATTTCACATAAAGTCGATTTAATTTTATATTTTAAAATTTGAAAAACCAAACCTGAAAATACCCTATCTTTTGTTTCGGAGTCATAAAAACTGCTATAATAATTACATCTAATTTACCTTGATCTCACCTGTTTGTATAAACAGATTTGTTTTATATATTTAGGTATTGGTTTTAGGTAGTTATACTGCATCCCACATTCCGACACCCACAATACATCTGATATGATGTGCCCACTAATTTACATAACAGAAACCACATCAGAAATGCCTACTGAAGGCGACAGCGACATAGTGAAAACCAATACTAAAAAATAATAAATTTTCGAATATGTTAAATTTCTCTGATTAAAGCTTTTCTTTTGAAAATTCGAAATACGCTAGAAGATGATAATATATTTGTAGTTGGATATATATGGCTTCAATTGCATTAGTTTTTTTTAAAGTTCAACAATACACAACCATATATACCACTCATAATTATCCTCAATTTGCTTTTGGTGATTCTTTGTCTCTGGTGTTTTAATCATATATACACGACTGTAAGATACTGCAATAAAAATTTGAGTATTCTGCTCAAACTTTATGAGCTAGAGTTACATTCGTTTCCTCACGTACGGTACGATATTTTTAGGATTCTCAGTGCTCCATTCAATCCACGAACCGGAGTACAGCTTTGTTCTGGAATATTTAGAAACATACTTTTGAATATTAAAGGAATAAATAAGTTTATATTGTTATCGAAATTTTCAGTCTCTTATGTCTCTAAAATATGATCGTCTTTCGTGATAGAAAAATTATTTCGACCCATTTAGCAAAATGCGTGACTCCATTCTTCAAATAAGTACCGTAGTACCACACGCACATAAAGAAATTTCCCATCAAAATATCTCCTTATAGATACGGACATTACAGAAAACATGAAGGCGTGCGTGCAATCAGTTTAAAAAAATAATGACTCACGGCACTTTCGACTTCAACAAGTTAGCAGCGACGAGAGCTCTTCTTCCAGATCTACAGTAGAGAACTATAAACTTTCTGCCGCACAAAATTTGACGAAAGTCCACGTGTTCTTCGAATTTTCCTACAACATATATAGCGTAATATGTTTCACACACTTTAGAACTTTTTATTGCGTCTAAATCTCTTTTGATGTATTTTGAGACTATATATAAATCGAACATGTTTTGCGCAAATTTGACAATATGATTGCTTTTAAAATAAAAGTACTGGGATGACATGATTGCTTCGGTTGTACGGTAAAAACTGTATTTACTGTATCTTTTATCTCTCTTTTTACTCACCGTTCGTGATGGTAACGAGGAAAGATGCTGGTATGTGACCATCAGCAAACTCTTGTGGTGTTCTTACATCAACAAGAACAAAATCAGTTCGGTTGTATTTGAGAAGATCGTACAAATCATCATAAGACAGGCTTTGTACTGAACAGAAACATTAAATAGATAGCGAAAAATGATCATTGATTTAATGTGAAAATAAATATACTGATTTACAGCAGATCATTTTGATCACCCCCGACGGCAACGTAATAATTAATGATAACTCGTGGCAGAAGTATTCTTGTTGTTTGTCAACGTTGCCGCAGGCGGGCTTGCTATGATTAATTGCAGATAAAATCGACAGATTGCAATAGCTAGTGGTTGAATAGTTTGTAAATAACGCATGGATGTTTCTTCAAATTTACAACATGAATTATAAGTACTAGAACTCGAAAATGTGTCAAATTTTCAAATAGTAGTAATGAACATATTTTCTATATAAAGTACATCTCAATCATTTTAGCTGCCTTTTTAGAAATTGTTCTAATCAACCTTATATCGTCTCGGGATGGGTAAATTCTTATTCGTTTTATCTACCTCTTAATTCTCTCTATTGGAACCTCTAATCTGAGGCTTCGGTGATTACTATAATTGCATAATGGCAAATATTTCAACATAAAAAAAATATTTCTTACTTCCTTTGGACATCATCTGAAAAAGTAAAACATAAAATTTAGAGCCAGCATTGAAATCGATAAACTTCAAGAGCTTTCAATAATGAGTTTTAAAGTTGCAATATTAAAGTCCATCGATTATATCGTAGCTATCGTTCTAAATTAGTTTACAATAAACAGGTAATAAATCTCGTTTGACTCCATTAGTTTAATGCAAGGATACCACTACATCGGGTACTCCCGTAGTATGTGTACCAGGTTAGGGTTAGGCCATACTTTTATTCCGAATTTCCTTATGTTTGTTCTATTATGAGTTTGGGGACTGTTTGTGTTAGCCAAGTGAATATACCCCCTTCCCGTAGGCTTCCGTCCCTTTCCACAACTTGATGTAAAGTAGGCGAACAAAATTAGTTACCTCCATATTGGTACACACACTTCTGGAGCCCCCATCATTCAACGTGTAATAATATGAATTAATTTATTTTTGATATATTGTTTTTTTACGGAAGTCCTGATCACGGAAAAGTAATTTTTTTTTACTGATTAACATAAACCAGAACGAAATTTGTTTGTATGTCTAACCTCATTGTACTCCTCAATTTCTCCAGCACAGCCTCGATTGATCACGCCAGCTTCATCTGCCTTCATCTGCAAGACGAATTGTAAATATAACTGAATGAATCTTAATACGCTAGGAACTAAATTCGAATCTCCAAACAATTGTGCTAAAAAAGTATGAAAATGTAGGAAATTAGCACATTTTGCTTTTTCCAGATTTGAAAAAAAACTCTGTCCTAGGCCAGTTTTCGAAAGTGCACCTATGAATCATTTTATTGAATTTTTGTTGATAAATATATTGATACATTTAATATGGAAGTTACCAGAAAGCTAATACTATGTTTCAGGCTATCAATTTTTTAAATATTTTCTCAGATGCTCAAGGGATTTGGTAATTCTTGTGTTTTATAACGGAACTTGATATGACATTCGATACAATTTTTTTAAAATTTGGCTGGAATTCTGCTGATATTGTGGTGACAATATTAGTCATGTTATCTTTGTGTTCAAATATTTTTCTTGTAATGATCTAGTCTAGTGTTTGCTTCAACAATATCACTTTATCTCACATTATTCTTTTCAAAACTCATCGACATGTCTTTATCCATATCGACATCACCATCCATGTCTTCGCCAGTAGGTTTCATGCTCACTTTATTAGACATCAACTTCAACATCATTACCACTAATAGCGCTGCGGCAGCTTTCATGGTTATTATTTGGATGAATTTGATTTACTGTAAAACGCACAAAATTTATCTACGTAGAAGCTCACCTTGTCATATAAAATATTACTCTCTAACATAATTAAACAAACCAACAGTGACTGGTTTTACAACAAATGGACACGAGGACGCATCTTATGGGTCAACGATAGGGATCTTTTGCTTACACCTTGTGTTTTATTCCACACTTTTAATGCTACTGCGGTGTAACAACACTCGCAATAAAGGGGAATCGGAGCTGTTACTTGAGATTAAAATTTTTAGTATACTCGATGGAGGAAATAAAACCTCTTGCCTATCAGTCTTCTAACACGCATTTACAATTATTTGACCTAAGTAACTCAACAAGCTCTTCGATACAACATTTTCGCAAAAATTTATCGTACTTTCATCCTATCAGTTTATATCTATATAACCTTTCGTTGCATTTTTATCGTGGTGTCACATTATTGCCTTGGGCGTAAGAACACAAATCGTGCTTTATATCTACATTGTTTTATAAGGCTGCTTTATTGTGAGTTATACGGCTTTTAACCTGAACATTTTTATTAGAACGTTAATATATTATTATACCTTTATCATAAACATGTCACTTGTTTTACATTACGTTCGAAAAGTTTATACATCCGCCGATCATAATCGTGGTGACTTTCGTGGCACAAGTGGTAACAACAAGCCAGTGGGAATTGTGTCATTATCAACAACATTTTTGTATTTAATTTTTGCACTGCGCACTTTGCAAAATGTTCAGAAATGCTTACTAATTCGTGGCGTACATTTCACATTATCCCAATATCAATAAATAAATAAAATGAGGGCAGGTCTTTGTTCTCAGGCAAGGTGTCGATGTTTAGTGCCGGTTTCTATGAATTTGAAACCTGGTGTGATCGCATATCCCATTTTACCCCTGATTGAGTTAGATAAAAATAATTACATGATAATTTTTAGAGAGGTAAATGACTACCCAACTTCGTATTTTAAGCGTCTTAAAGCACCAATATAACTCTTTATGTGGTATCGTTACTTTCACCTCATTGTATTCTACTATGCCTTTTGCGCAATCCCGCCTGCTACTTCCAGTTCCATCCTATTTCATCTGTAATTACTATTTCGAGATTATTCGTCTATTTTGGCAGATTGTTACAAAATTGTTACAAAATTTTCCTCAAAATATTAAAATAAAACGATGCCAAACGATTCCATCCCGCAAATTTAAACTGCTAATACTTTAAACCTTGATATAATTTATTCTAATTCACGCACGACTAGGAAATTTTCATGCCTTGTTAATATATTATATAATTTGTTTGATTAATACTGTGCAATGAAGTACAATGCCAGGCTGCTAATAAAGAAGTGACATACCGACAACAGCTTTCTTAATTTGTATTCATAGAAGTTTCCGACAAAGGATTTGGAGAATAGTTTCAGTTTAAACCATGTAGGGTACACCTTTACCATCGTCGTTCTACGACCTAGGACAACTGTACTCAACAACAAAATAATGGTTCCATTACATTTGAACCCACGTACATTTGAACCCATGACAATTGCACCTGTATGCTATTGCACCTATGGAATTTTTTTTGTTTCACGGATAGTTAAACCCATACTAACCCTAACCCATGGGTTTTAGCATCCGCATATAGATTGAACCCGTGGATATACGCATGGGTTCAAATGTACATGGGTTCAAATGTACGGTCACCCAAAATAATACATCATACTCAATTGACGATTCAGAACATTGGTTATAACTGCTGACACTGTATTGAATTTACAACTCTGTTATCAGCTGTATATCTCGACTTGGAATTAGATTTTCTCTTATGCTGTTTAGTTTTGTAGTTGTGTAACCACCTGTCTCCATTAACAATATAGATCATAGTGTGTAATTTTGATGCAGTTCTGCGTACAATACCAATTTTATGTGAGCATCATTGCTACGGGCCCCAACCTTCAAAACAATTGCAAATATAATAAAATATTATTACATTTTATTTATTTTATTTCGTTCATCCCATTGCTAATATTTTTTCAGAAAGAGTTTTATTTAGGGAAATTTTCTCACGCCTAGATGTTTCTCTTACAATGTAGATGTCTCTATCGTACAATATATTTTTATTTATCTCTTGTGCATAGCGGTTACATCTAATATTCCTGCACCTACTTTCGACTCTGAGTACCTGGGAACATTGATAGCAATTTTATAGTTTTCGTGGTTTATTGCATCAAATATCATTAGGAGTCGCCTTTATTAGTCGGGAATAATGATATAATGAACATGAAATTACCAATTGCAAGGATTTTGACGAGTGAAATTCGACTAATGTATGAAGCTTTCTTTATTGGACACAAAGTAAACCTTTGAAATTCATTGATATTGTTGTTGACCATTTTTGACTTATTTAAAAAAAAGTGTCCCACATTGTAATCGTTGATATATCTATATATATTCAATTTCAGAAAAAAATTTTGCACGATAATATTATACATTTTCATAGATAAATTCAAAAAAAAAAATCAGACAGTTTTAGCCAGATATCAAAGGAAAAGTAGACAATGGTACAAATATAAAATAGATATTCCACTACGACATAAATCTCTTAAATGTCCAGCGTGAGACGCAAATCTCAATGTGAAATTTATGAAATTTATCATACTGTCAATTTTATGACATGCACAATTTTGTGAAGAAAATATGTAATTAAAGTTTGACAATTATTCAGCTAATTTAAATTAACTTAATATTTCTCGGAATCTATTTCATAAATGTTTTGTATTGCTTTACCTCACTGATCGATTTTAAGATACGAATCAGCAATTTTCTGTTTCACCAATTGCAATTTCTCCATGGATGACGACGTTCTCACGTGTTAATGCGACAAAGTAGTCAGAAGCACAGTTGCATTTATTCTCATACATTGCATCCATTTCATCATGTGTAAGAGTGCGATTCCACATCATCAGATTTTCAATTATGCCGCTGAACGCTTTGTCGGTCTTAAAATTGAGTGGATTTTTGCCTTTTTGTTTTTGACCGATGACCAAGGTTCCTCTTCCTTTTATGATACCAGCCAAATTATTTGACGGGACTGTGGTCGAATTTTGGTACAGCCACACAATGTCTTTCTCAATGAGGAAGCAAATATGACTCGAGTAAGTGGTGTTCGATATATTAAAGTGAGCGATATGACTGTTTCCATGCACATGCAATTTTGTCCCGTCATCTTCAAAAGCCTACCACATTGCTTTATCTCCCTCGTCCTCGTTGGAATAACTTAATATAGCACCGTTTAGTGGATTCCCTCCCATAGGTCGAACCCGCGCACATATTGATACTTCATCTAGGTCTGGTATAGAAATGTTGACAACAATGTACTGTTTGTCTAACGAACTGAACCCATAGTTTGATTGGGGACAACCTAAAATTCGTGAAAAAAGTGTTTGTTACAATAAACGACAAGTTCAAGACTGTCAAACTATCTTATACATTTGATGTTTTTTAAATGTGATGGGTCATAATAATTTTATTTTCAATGCAGTTTTGTAATACAACTTATCAAAACGGAAGATTAGAAAAGATTGAAAATAACGTATTGGTTATCATATCAACAACATCCGTAAAGATGTTCAAGTACAATAGCTAAGTATAAATGAGCATTTTTTTTAATGTATTGCTATTCTAAGATAGCAAAAAATACACCTGCCTTTCAACACCAAGGGATCTCCTTGTGGGGTGATGTTGCCGGCTAGAGTTGTGCCTTTGTTCGCACTGGGGGAATCAGACTGATTGTCCGTGATTGGTAAAGTTATCTCAGGCGGTTCCGTTGTCAATGAAGGCGTTGTATCACGATCGGTTGTGATGTCGCTAGAGGTCGCGATTTGAAGATGAGTTACGATTTGACTTGATCGTGAAAGCCTTTCTTGTACGAAATCGTAGATATATTTTTCAAGATCTATGTAGGAATAATTATATAATATTCGCTGAAAATTATAAAATAGCTGCCTTTTTGCACTCTTTGAAATTTTTCTAATCTATGGTTCCAAACTGATATATATTATTCCCTCACATTCAACAGTAACCAACACGAATATTTTTAGCCACGCTATTTGAGATAGATCCTCCATTATTATATTACATATTTTAAATTTACATAAAAATTAAACGTAATAGAAAACCACAAAAGTCAAAAAAGTACAGACTAAAAACTGGAAAAGGATATAAATTGCCACTAAATTCGTCATTTAACAAGTCATTTAGTTTGGGACATGACTCAACCCAACCAGATTGAAACTTGTAGAATGCGATATGGCTCTCTTTTCATATTAAAATTCCGCAATTTGCTCAATAGGTACCTAAGTTCATATCGAATAGTGTGACAGGAAATATACACTAGTGTTTATTCTACCTACAACAAATATGTAATAATAAAATATATCCTACCATCCAAGTTGTCCTGTAATGATATAAACATAATGATTATTTAATTATCGTCATCATCGGTATTGGCCGATATAAAAAAAATTCAGATATTTTTTTGAGTGATCCATGTGTTGCTTTATTCATTTCCAATTCTCTGAGTAAGTCTGAGAAATCAGATCTCGATTTGCATGCGGGTATTTCGGAAAGATTGTGTAGACATACAACCTCTTAATTTTTTGTATTTTTTTTTTCACAAGTTTTTGAGATTATCACCCTTTTTAAATATTAATATCTACGTTATTCTTCTGGCAACACCGACTGAGTTGTTCATATTCTTAAGTATTAGGATTTTTGTAAATAATTAGCATTTCATTTCTGCAATGGTTGTATGCCACATTGCCCCAAATTTATAATACTATAAATGCGCGCTTCCTAGGTGCGATTCGAATAATTTTTTTCAGGTCGAATGCTGCCTTTGTGACATGCGTCATAATTAATGATTATGTTATCTCTGTATATTTTGCATGATATCATATACCTTGTTGAAAATAAAGTCCTTGCAATGTTCATCATCGCATGACCCATCTAGAGATACGGAAATTTTTGAATCGCTCGTTCCGATACGGTGATCTGCAAAGAAAAGGGATTTTTATTTTTAAATCTTTCCTCAGATACCCCACCGTATGAAGTTTTATCATGTTTAATGTAAAGTTCGATTTGGATTAAATCGGTTGGGCAGTGATAGTTTGGTGTTCTAGTATAATCTCGTAATAGTCATATCGAGAAACATTTTTATTATAATTTGACAACATACCTTCACATTCAGCATCAACTTTATTTTCTACTAAAGCTATAGTACTCACAGCCACCAACATTACGAATCGAAAAACCAACATGTCGTTTGGCCACATCACAAAGTAATACTAGAGGATTTTACCCAAATTTAAATCTATCAAGAAAAGAAATATTGCGCTACGGTAAATAGGCCTTTAAATCTGAATACCCTTTTACATGTAAGGCTGCAGCCTAGTTACAAAGTAAAACGAACATAAGATTCATCATAATGAGCCTATGATAATAAATAATGAGGCATCATTTCCTGGTTTGAAAAGACAACGTAAGACAACGTATTTGCTCTACTTGCAAAATGCCTATTCAATTTATATGAGAGTAGATCTAGACTAGTATTACTGGAACATTTGTTAATTTATTGCAAAAATAGTATCTCTATTAAATTCTTTTTTTCACTAAAAACTTGCAATTCAAATTGAAATATAACAGTTGGTTTTGTTGTATGATAACAGATAAATCCTATGCTATTTAATGAATCTTTGTAAGTAGCATTGATGACGCATTCTTGTGCTTTGACAAAATAAAATGACAGAGCACATCGCTAAATATCACGAGAAGATCACGTCGTTCATTTGTAACTATGCCATGTATGTCATCAAATTAGTGAATCGGCTTGTATTATTCACAATTATTATTTCAATACATCATTTATTGTATCGTATGTTGCCGTTGTCATCATAATATGTAACAACACAATGTTATTCAATGTGCCACGTATTTCATTTTCTCGCTTGGTTTGAGTCGATTTAAAACCATGCTGAAAATAATTTTGAATTACTAAAAAGACTGTATCGCCTGAGACAAAAAAAATCGCTTTTTGCAATCAGTGTAAAATGCATAGAAATGTCGAAGTTGAATCCCGAGATACAGGCGAATCGTTCTAACTTTGTCTGCATAGAGTGAAGAGTATGATCAGTAGACAATTGAAAACGAATTCAGTTCTCATCTCGCAACAATGTTCAGTTTTACCCGCCTTCTTTGAGCACATAACATCTAATCAGACTATGTATAATTTCTTGTATCATTGATGTATTTGATAGATCAACTTGAGTAAAGTGATTTTATATAAATGAACTTCAAAGAAGTGCATAGCCGATCAAATGGTTGGAATTTCCAATTATACAATATCCAGGCTGCTACCTGTTTCAGAAGATACAGATGGAACACTTCCAGTTACGTGGATAGTTATTCCGATACTATTGATAGCGTTGATACCTTTCGCTGGAATTTTTGTTCGGATTATTTATAAAAGGTAACAAATATAAAATCATATAATCAAAAATTCATATTGGAATATATAAAATCAATAAGAATGCATAATTTGAAAATATCTAACGATTCGAATGTTTGAAAAGCGGACCGCTTTGCAATTAAATCATTCATTTTTCTCATATTTAATTAACCATTAATAACACCTTGTAAATTTATTCAATTATAACGTATTTAATATAATGGCCAAGCACCTAAACTCTCAGATATTTACATCGAATATAAAATAAAATTGCTTCACATTTCTTTAGAAAACGAGAGCAGTCTTCTCTGTCTAGTTATGTCCAACGTCATTATTTTGCGCTAAACAATGTTTCATATTCTATGTTCGACCACAAGGGTAATGATGGAAAAATCACAAATAAATGGGTAAAAAAGGCGGCGGAATATCAAACTCAGCAAACCGTCTCTCATGTTATCGATAAATACAGACCAATGAAGCCCCCAGTAAAACATGTAAAAATGCAAAACAATTCATTGGATGAACGCGAAAAGGTATCAGTGAATGAGTTCGACAAGAAAGAATCGAATACTAGCGATAAAGTGGATGCCAACAAAGATAACGAAGCGAGGCCTGATATTAGTGAAATTCTGGATACAATATCATATGATGTGGAAAGAGGTATTGTAGAAATGACGAGTAACAAAAAAGTCGAGTTAGCAAAGAAGAGTAATAGAAAAGTAATACTAGAAGATTGCATTATTGATGGAAGAAGGAAAATTGAAAATCAAAATGGGTCTGCACTGCTGGACAGAGAGGGCGAAGCATTTGATGATTTGCCAGGTAAACTTGATAAAGATGCTGTTTCTACTGATTCGTTTCAGAACAATCAGAGACAAGAAAAATGTTTTAAAAAATATTCAACTAATGTCGCTGTTGGTGAAAACAAAAAATTGGAATTTCCTGAACTAAGTCCCAACTCAGTAAAAGATCGAGTTAAAAATTATCAAGAAACGATTTACGCGCATGTCAGAAAACCTAAAACATCACCACGAAAAGTCGGGAAATTGTCCCCAGATATGTTAAGTCCAGTCAAAGTTATGGATTTTCAAAAAAAAAATGAGCATCACTCAATAATGACTCATCTAGAGTACTTTTAGTACCGAGAAAGAGCATGGAACTGTAGATGATATATACGCATTGGCAAATGGGGAAGATGTAAGAAATGTGTACTCTTTTGCCGATGACATAATTACACTAAAGGCAAATGGAAACGAAGCAAATAGCGACGAAAAATTTCCACATATATACACGGCTGTAAAAGGAGAAAAAATAGCAAAGCGCAGAAAAAGAATTTGAAACGTGTATATCATATCTTTGATCAGCAAAATGAACTTCGATTTATGAATATTAAATATGGACAACGACTCCGTGGCTCAAACTCGCAGAAAAAGTTTCAAACTAGGCAGAAGTCATACTTTTTATGGGAGCATTGGTTAAAGCATTGATTAAAATCAACTATGTCGACTTCAAATACTGTTTTAATTGGACATCTATACAGAAAGATTTTTATTTCTTATTTTTGTAAAATGTTGTTTGTTTCTCAAATAAATACGAATAAGAGTGAAACAAACATACAATTTATCATAATTTTTCCTATACCAAAACAAATATATCTCACAATTATATAACTTGTATAAAAACTCAATAAATTTGCCGCAGACATACACCACCTCGTTTATAATAAAGTTATACAATGTTAAATGACGCTGTGCAGCTACCTAATATCAGATAACAGAATTAAAGTTTACTTATTTTCATTTTCGTTCCGGGTGATGAATCAAGCAAATATATATTCATTTGTGTGATTCGAATGTGTGTCCCGTATTTTTATTTGCTATGAATAACTACGGGTGTCTACGGGTGTCATCTAAAATCTAGCATCGGCAACTTAGGCCCGCGGAGTAATATAATCCGGCCCGCGACGCTTCACTGAATTATAGTAACAAAATAGCTATTTGATGATTATATTCTTTACGTAACATAATTTGTTGTGAGACAAGTGTAGACTAAATTATATTACAACTTAATTAGTATATAATTCACAATTACTCGTTTAATGAGCCTATAATTTAATTATAATTAGACAAACGGCAACAAAACGCAGAAGTTGATGCTAAGTGCAAAAGGCACAATGGCGACAAAAATTAAAATTTGGAATTTTATGAGATGCATTGCAATGAGGAAATAAATCAATATTCTATTCGAGGGATGTATCACTGCTTGATTTTTAATATAAAAAGTATCATCCTTTCGTGCGGCCCATGCACCAATGACTTGCAACCCTTAGTTTTGTCCCGCGAGCGCCAAAAGGTTGCCGACCCCTGATCTAGATGATTGTACGAAGCTGCTAGGACTTGATTCGGGCCAAAGTGTTTTATATTGCAAGAAGAAAAAGATTCTTCGAGCAAAAGAAGACTGTTTCGTTCTGCTGTTCGAGATGACAGTTTTTCGTGTCTCACAATTATATGATAATATGTTTACCGCCACACTGTAGAGTTTGCGTCATATTGCAGCTATATTGTCAGAATTTTCTTGGCGAATATTATTAAAGAGGGGTATAACAATACCAAGCATTTTTAGGAAACATAGGAGTTTTTCTTCAACTTATGCAAAAGATATATATCATGGTATACTGTTCAAATTCTACATCCTTGTAATGCCATAATTGTTACAAAGTGTTGTCAGAACTAAATGAATTAATCACAAATGCGAAATCATAAAATAATGAAGTTGTGTTGCTCTCAGTCATGAAAATTAGGACAATATTGTTATTAATATTATAATGACGATAGTACATTGTTCAAACTGGGCATTTTTTTTTTGAAAACTACGAATGTCAATTTGCATTCAAATCATCATTTACTGTAGGTACTTTTTGAAATTTTTTGTAATGTGCTATCCTGTACATTTACCTTTAAGTGCTTCCAAGTCACAGAATCCTCGATAAGTTTATTGATACAGTATCTTGACGTTCCTCATATATATCTTGAAATATTTATTAAGAGAAAAGATAAGACGCCATAATATGAGAGGCTTTATGCGGAAAGACATAGGATTTATTAAAAACTATTTTTAACAAAGCAATTGTATATATTCGATAAAACATTACATCGCATATGCCATATAGGCAATACTGACAATTTAAAACTATGTAAAAAAAAACAATTATATATATATTCGATAAAACATTACATCGCATATGCCATATAGGCAATACTGACAATTTGTTTGACAAGTAGTTCACAGAAATGTTTCCGTTTAAGTGCAGATTAAACTGTACTTTTTTCATTTTTGAAAGCCTCTTTATTCAGGCAACATGCTCGCTAATACGGATTGCTGCGCATTTTATTATTGCTTGCATAATTATTTTGTACGCAGTGCGATTGTACAAATTACTTGCTATGCTTCGTTAACAAAAATCACAATGGAAAGGCAAAGATTAATGTGGCAGACATGAGCATGATTATTATGAAAATCAAGTCAAAAATGGATGCTGTATTGATCGATTTTTTAAAACTAATTTGTCCTTCTGATGGAGATTTATCGACAAGTAAAGTGCGGTCGCGCGTGGGCTTGAAATCTTTGCAAAATTGACTCTGTGAATTGGGCTTTGCAGGCACCTTACGACCATAGCCTTCATGAATTCTCTGCCACTGGGTGACGATAGCGTGTCGTGCGCCATTCCAAGTACCTGGACCTTGAAGTCTGAATTGATAAGCGCTAGCAGGACCGTTCAAAACGTGCCACGCTAGTATTGGATCTGATATAAAAAGTTTTGCTATATTAGGACTGGCTCCAATTTCACTTGCGATTTCATCTATATAATCCATGTAATCGACTTGAATAGTGTGCCTTTTAGAATTGACATATCTTCGTTGGAGAGATCTTTTTTTATCGTCAATTTCTTTTTGCATCTCAGCCTTTGATGGGAGTTTACAAATTCCTTTGAACACTCTAGTAGCCCACCGAGACTGCATTTCCGCAATCGGCATGAGACCTCCAACGGGCTGCACGTTCCCAATCAAAGCTATGGTGGGGTGTTCTGTATCTGGGATCGGAAAAACGTGTTTGTACAGAGGACTCAAATTGTTATTATCTTCAACAGTGATGACGTCATTTGATAAAAACGGAAACTTGATTATGTATCCTGTAGCAAATATGACATCATCGACTTCTTGAAGGATACCATCAGAAGTTACGATACCATTATGTTTAAAATGAGAGACATCCGGAACAACGGTTACAGTACCGTTAGCAATTCGGGCAGGAAGTTCGTCGTTGACAAGAGGATGTTGACCTTCGATGAATTTAGAACAAAATATCATAGTTTAATCTTCTATTGCTTTACCAACATACCATTACAAACTCGACAAACTAGAATTCAATATTTACCATTGTTTAACTAATATACCTCATAATCCAGGAATGAAAATTTTATAACAAGCTGAATGAGCTGGAATTCCATTTTTTGGCAATTTTGTTTAATTAGTATTTGTTTCACGATTTGCTTGTAAGTAATTTCTCTTTTTGAACTCGATTTATCAAAGTGAATACATTAAAACAGTAATTATATTTGTTTAGTAACATGGCTGTTAACAATATGTTGCCCTACATTTTCACAGTGCAAGCTTTCACTCGGAATTTTACCTTTAAGAATTTACTCTGATAAGTAGGGTTATTATTAATTTGGAAATGTTACTCTGTCTCAAATTTGGCTTCCATTTAATTTAACTGAGCTTGGCTCAGGTTAATTTCATTTTTCTGAATGAACTCGTTACAAAGGTGCTTAAAAACATAACTTACTCATTATTCTGTGCTTTGGTTTTAATCCATACAATTCATGATCAAACCTATCTGTCATTTTCTTTTCGTAAAACCAGTTCAAAGTAGATGATGGCGTTATATTCATCAGATATTTGAAAAGCCGAGTGACAACTTCACAGTCGTACGGCAACCCACGATGTGCTGAATATGAAATCAACATCGCGGTTACCGAACTTGTCAAATAGAAGAAATGGTGAATTGGATTAATGACCTATTGAATATTTCTTTATACTAAGTTTGAGTTTACTCTCGTATTTGTCGATAAATTTTATATATGCCTGTTTAAGTTAAGTCTAATTTCACTCATATTTGTATGCTCAATTTTTGTCGTCGTCACTTTGAGTGGCAAAGAAAAGGAAAGGAAAGTGGCAAAGGAATATTCCATTTGACAAGTTCTATTTATAACAAACAACTGATTATAATATTTAAACGACAAATACCACCGTGAGCTTTCAAGTTTTGATCCAATGACATACTTTATTTTATGCTTTCAATAATCGAATGAAAATTGATTTTTGTTGTCTTACCTATTCTGTTTATAACCCATGCCCCCCTTCTTGTGCTCAAATAAGTTTTGGTTGAATGTCTACTCAGTTCCGCAGCAAGATCTCCACCTGTATTGCCAAGGCCAACAACCATAACCCTTCGATTCTCAAACGGTTTGTGGTCTCTGTGCCATAAGAAACATCGTAAATGCACTTATGCAATTTATGACGAAATACTTTTGAAAGGAATTGTATTTATAGTTGATTTTTGGGGCTGAAAAAGAATATTAGAGGCACCGAGAGAACATATATTCACATAGCAAAATGTTTATGCTAATAGTTTGTCTTTCTTGACAATTCTTCGGGAAAACTTCAAAACAAATGTGAAAATCAAGCAATGCCTTCGCACCCAAACTTTTTTGGTAGTCTTTTGGAGTTTTATTGTGAAGCAATCATTACATTTGCTAATCACCTACAGAATTATTAAATTCATTCGCTTATTTATTTATATGGCCGAGTGATAAATATTGATTTCTTAAGAACGTATCGCGGAAGTATTTGTTATTGTTAACATTTGACTGTACATGACTGAGATAAGTGTTGGAATTAACCTTTGTAATATATTGCTTTCTCAACGAATTCCTGCTATTATGGAATCTAAACATACCTGTAGTCATGTCCATGCGTGACCCTTCCTTGGAATGTTTCATAGCCGTGTATATTTTCAGCAGGATTATTTGGGTATGCATGATGTCCGGTGCAAACCATAACCGCGTCGAAGACTTCAGTTCTTTCAATTTCCCTTTGTTCTTTTGAATTCCAGGTTTTTGTAGTAACGTTCCATTGATCATTTTTATCAAAATTAACAGTTTTTTCAACGGAAATAACTTCAATATTAAATTGAATGCATCGCTTGAGTCCGTACTCTTCTGCATATAGTTTCATATACTGGTATAATTTTGAATGATGCATGAAATTCGGGAAATCAGCTGGTGGGGGAAACGTGCTATACGCTAATAACTCTTTGCTGGTGTTTATCGTCGTTGAACGATAAACTCCCGCTCGACCCGGTGTTGGTTTTTCATCGAATCTCCAAAGTCCACCAATTCCATCTGATTTTTCAAAACATGTTGGCACCAAACTTTCGTCTAAACAGCATTTAATGGCAGCCAATCCACTCGCCCCGGCCCCAATGACAGCAACGCGCAACACTGGTTTTGGCTTTTCATACATTTCAGTAAAGTTTTTTTTAGTAAACTACTTTACGATTTATTCTACTAAAGTGAAAAAAGTTTAATGGATTGAATACTTTTAAGCCGTAACTGTGAAAGACTATAAAATGAAATTCTAAGAAATGATTGGATTATTTAAATTTGAATACTTGTACTTTAAACTTTAATATCTTCAGCATTTTCTTCTTTGTTTATTTACAATTGCGACTGCAAGTTGAGAAAGATACCGAATTTAGAATCTCGATATCACAATTTCCTTACTGCTCAAAAAGTACTTTTATCCCTACTGCAAGTCTACCCCGTCCAATATACGTTCACAGTAGTGCTTTTGTAATCGTCATACAATCCGACAAGCAATACACGTCAAAAGTCCAAATCGATTCACAGTTTATCGTCTGTAATTGTACTTTTACAGGAGAAAGTGTAAGTTTTAGTATATCGTGTTAACATAAACTTTGAACATGAGTTGTCACACGCTTTCATTAAACTCAACTTCGATCTGAACTTCATAAATCACAGCTGCGTTAAGCAGGCCAAAGGCCATAACTGACATTTTTATATATCCACGTCAGAGTACAAAATTATCTGCACTGTAATGAGAAATATTTTCAGATTGGATATGCTACGAATACAAATAATACAACTATTATCATTATTGGCTTGTCTCCTTAAATATAATTTTTAAAAGAGGAATTAACCATTTCGAAGAAAAGTATTTCAGCTTGATTTGAACAAGGATTATTACTTGCCTATGGCAAAAACTAAGCCGCTTAAGTGATAATTGAGTGTACCGTTTAAAATAATTGGCGCAAGTTTCGCAATAATCATTCTATTTATAAATACGATACAAAAAAAATACATGAATCAATTATAATTCCTATGAATAGCACGATTTTGAAATATTCTAAAATGGCGCAACATGGGGTTTTTTCTTCCGAATGAACATTCGTTCAGCTAGCTGGCGTTTTATACCTCAGCCGGCGGCGGCCATGTTGCGCCACCGCTTTCGAGGTAAATACCTTCGCGCGAGACGCTGTATTGCTTTGTGTATCTATCACCTACCACGTATGATCCATCACAATACTGAAGGAAATAACGATTATCGGACACTTTCTAAACCACGAAAATTAGGTAAATTTGTAACTATAGGTAGTTTATACCCCCTTAAAATAAGTAAGACGCAACCGAAAAGCCATTACGTGAACGACCACGCTGCGATTCACCACCTTTCGAAAATTAAAATGCGATCGAATAAATGAGTTAGTATAACCTTGAAAAACTCTATCACTTCAACCTTAGAAACAAAGTAGGCTAAGCATAAATTACCCGAACAGTATTAACTGTAATAATACCTTCATTTTGTGAGAAAAATGTCAATACATGAACTCGAAATCCATATTATGGCGTCATAACCGATTAGTTGTGACGTCTTTGCATCAGAGGACCCTTACAATTAACATAGGCTAGGCTAGGCTGTCTTATCGTTTATATCAGTAGATTACCACCGATATAAGCATATTCTTCATTATCGCAACCCACTTGTTTTGCCGAAGGGCTGCACTTGATATAATTGCTTGTGTAGTAGGCTCGTGAGCTAATTTTCATGATTTTTCTTACTCAAAACGTCTTTCTGATATCTCGACTAAACATTCCATGTAAAATCTTATGACTTTGGTGGAGATATAAAGCGGCGATAATTGTACGCAAAAGAAGTAGGAGTCAATATAAAAAATTTTACTTACATTTTTGGAATTATAATTCCGGCTGCGTGTGCAGCTGCCAGAATGCAACGTTTTGGCGTAGTTTCGCGGCGATGCAATGGGTATTTCAATAAAAAATACAGAAAAAAATTTGATTTAAAACAAGCCCTTGTTTTCAGACACGATGTTTTTTTTTTATAGAATTGATAAAAAACAAAACCCTACGATATCAACCTACTACGTTGTATTGGTGATTTCCCAACTTAGTCTCGTTCAATGAAGTATGGAACTCTTTAGAAAATATGTATAAATGGCATACGTAAAACGTATTTAGTTCTTTCCCCATATCTGTTCCAGGTCATATACATCTGAACCACGCCCGGTTCTTCTCTTCTAATACTTGTTTCACAATTACGTCGTTCCCCAATGTTTGACCAACAATCACGTGTGTGGTGGGTTGAAATAAAGTTTATCATTTCAAACCAGTACTTATGTATATTAAAGTGTTTCGTCTTTGCGAAATTACACGAGCTATAAATAGTTCACTATTGTTTGAACAAACTAGGTCAAAAGTTGATTTTAATATAAAAAGATAATACATAAGCAAACTTTGTGACCTTTGTACTAAAGAGTCAAAGACCTAAAAATATAATCGATATTGACTTGGATTCACGAGAACTTGAAAGATGACAAGAAAATAGGCATGGGATACGCTGGAACTTATGGAGGCTGTTGCCCAACTGAACGCGCGCAGTATTTTCTGTAGTGTAAACTAATAAACGAACGAAATAAACAAAAAATTCTTTTGGGTATGCATTATTTCCTCACAAATCTAGCAATTCGCAATAACAATAAATGAATAAATTACAGCGCTTAACGTGAAAACTGTTATCTGCAACATTGGGGAATAATTACCCTAATTGCACTAAAACTATGGGATCTGTTATTTAATATATCTGTCGCATTTCCCTTTTATCTTCCAAACGCGATCTGCATATATATTTATATAAGAAAAAACAATGCAAATGGACGTTATGAGCACAAACTCTTATCCTCCAGATCCAAGGCAAGCATGCAACGAGGGAACTCCATGTCTTTAGCGGCGAATAATAACAAAACAAGTGGAAAGAAAATGCACTGAAAATCTTATCGCATATCTATGTACATTTTGGATTTTATAAGCCTGGAATGTATTAAGATGACTTCAAAAGTTTTTCAAATAGGATTCACGTCTTCATTTCAATCAGACCTGACGTACCTTGGTTTATAACAAGACTTAAGATAAGTCTCGAATTACTTGAAATAACTCTGCAGTACACATCGTCAAATTCTCATGAAATCTCAATTACCGTAATATAACAGTGAAATCCACGCCTTTTATTGTCTGCCGAGTATAAGAAACTACACGATAGGTCTTTAAGCCGGAATGTATGTCGACATTGTGTGGTTTAATATAAGTTTAGTAATGTTTATTCCTTCTCGAAAGGCTCTTTGAAACTCCAGTTTAAACGTAGGTCATATTTGCTTATGTTTGCTTTAAGATGTTGATTTAGACAAAGTAAATTCAGTTGCAAAATTCCGTGCACTGCCAAATCCTCTGACATCTTGAGCTCAAATTATGAAAATTGAGATTTGACACTGAGTATAAAAACAACATACCATGTGCCGATGAAAGTCAGTGATGGTGCAAAAATGCGCTAGTATGAGTAAATATGGGTCGCTACAAAATATGTGAGTGTTCTATTTGAAGTTTTATTACAACGAAACATAAAATCAGCCTATATCCCTGTCTTAAATATTACTCTTCATTCCGATATTTATTATAACAATGAAAATACAATAAATGTGAAGCTGTTGGTAGTATTTGGTCTAACATGCTTTGGTCGTAACGTAATCGACATGATTAAAAGTAGGGAGAGGACATTTTTAGTCATACCACACACAAGAAGTGATTAAAATATGTTGACGATATACCACATCGTATGTTCGCAGTACTAGAATTAGAGAATGGGAAATATTCTTCCAATAAATGCTTGCGATTGATTGCATATTTTATTCGAGTTTATTTAGGGAGAGGACATTTTTAGTCATACCACACACAAGAAGTGATTAAAATATGTTGACGATATACCACATCGTATGTTCGCAGTACTAGAATTAGAGAATGGGAAATATTCTTCCAATAAATGCTTGCGATTGATTGCATATTTTATTCGAGTTTATTCGAACCCACTTTCGTATTTTGATAGACATGATGGTATTTATCTTCTGGGTTCATACAGAGTTGAGGGACACGTTTGTCCTTATGTTTAAAATTTACGACACACTAAGTACCGCATTGGTGATATCTGAATTACTGTACAAATTGGTCGTAGGTATACAAATCATTTGTTCATGCATAGATTACCAGTCAACTTTATGATTCATCTTACAGCAACTAGGTTCACCTGGAGGTGATATTTGGTTTTTGTTTGAGGATGTTTAATCTGACAAAAGCATCAGGGTACCTACACTGGAAATGTAATCAACATAATACAAGAACGAGTTGTTTGCCAATATTTATGCAGTGCTGAAGCAAACAATGATATTCTGTCTTTTCTCAACATCAGAGTCAGTTGAGGTAAACTCTAGTTCACAAAGTGAAATTGATTCCAAAGTTATTTAAATGTTAACAGCCAGCTTTTTAATTTATTTTGTTTTTAAGTCATTATACAATAAAAGATGAATTTTTCTCACCTAAATGTTCTATTATGTAATAATCTATGAATTCCTAACCCATGTATATATAAATATATATTCCCTGTGATAAGCCGTTGCTAATGTTCGGAAACTTTGAAGATTGAAAACTTTTCTGTAAATTAAACACATTCGGTCCTTTATTACAGGGGTGGCCAACCTGCTTCCGACTGCGATCGACTAAAATCTTTAAAATAGATCGCGATCGACTGATCGGTAATAAGGTTCTACACAAAAACGAATGGGCACTGAATGTGCAGATAACTGTACACATGCATACAAAAAATTCGCAAAATCGACACAAAAATTGCATTTTTTATGTTCCATTCAAGTTGTTGATTTGAATATTTAATTGTACCATGAGTAAATGTTTCATTATTTATTTAGGATTTATTTAAATCATACAATTCAGATAAAGAACGTGCCTAATTTTTAGTCGTAAGTGTTGAAAATTCTTCTATTATCCAACCAGCGAAAAATAAATATTCTCAAACCATGAATGTTACATGACTGCTCAAAATTCAGTATCTAATTTACAATTTCCTCCAAACGCGATTCTTCGCTAGCTCTGAATTAGAACAATTTGGGCATTTTGATGCCACAGCTACCATTGCGAATAAAATTTATCACACCACTCCTGGGGTTCCCAAACTTTTTCAGCTCGCGTCACACTAACAACAAGATTAAAAAGTCGCGGCACACTTATTACAAACCAGTTTTATAAATCCCTTAGCTCTAAATATTATGGATTTCGGCAGTAAACAAGATTAAAACAAGATTTCGCGGATCATTTGTAACAAGTCTTTATCGTTTTCAGCTTTGGATTCCTGTCAGTGCAGAAAATTGTACTGATATATACTGACAGAAAATTCGCATGGCGAAGTTTGTGATAAAATTAAGAACTCCAAATATTTAATGTGAAAAATGAAATGTAAAAAATTATGAAAGTAATACCACTCTTAAACTCTCTTCAATTTTTTAACTGCTGACAGTCAAAGTCTAGCAACTTTGCTTCGAGCAAACTTGCATTGTTGGGTTGGGGTCGAGAACGTATAACCCCCTAAATATTCAGATATTAGAGAAGTATGGCATCCCCTATCGCAAACTGCGGAAGTTATTGTAGGATCCTTGTCAGTCTAGACCAGGGTTGCCAAATCCCAGTGATGAAAATAAGCCATATAAAGACGAAAAAAGTCAACAATTTTAACAAGTACAAAAACCTCATGATTTGAAACTCCTATATAGCACAATTGTGAATTCGCACAGTTTGCAATATGCTTATTTAGAGCCATCAGTTGATTTAGTGAGCCACATCAAATGCTAAATCCTACTAGAATTTGTAGTTTTGGTTGCTATCATGGAGATTTCCATTTCAGCACGATCAATGGTTTACAACTAAGTAGGATTATTTAATGGCAGAATTAGTATGTATATCCGACATCTACAATTCTACATAATAAATTTAAAGACATCAAAAAGTCATGAAAGGAAATATTATGCAGACAGCACTATTTTTTCAATTCAGGTTTATACAATACACCATGTATACCGCTTTAGAACGTTTCTACTTTAACTTGCGATATATATATACCTCAGAAAATTCCGATATTTTACTATTGAAATTTTGGTACTCCTGAAGTATGCGCACCAAGATGTCACATAACCTGAACCCTAACCTGGTACACAACCTGAGTTCAGGTTGTGCGCCATCTTGGTGCGCATACTTCAGGAAGTCCGAAATTATTTTTATGATTGGGTTGAAGTGTTGACGATTATAAACTGGTTCACATGTTTGAACGCATCGCCTTTACTAAAATTATTTAACCACGTGCCGCTTGCATAGATAGTCTATTGATAGATGATTTTAGCCTAGATAATCACGACGTTCGCGAGAATTTTGATTACCGCAACCAAACTAAAGCTCCTCGGAAGGCAAACTGACAATTACTGAAATAAGGCGTACAACTATTTTTTGAAAACATAACTAAAAACTGACATATAACACTGTGAAACGCAAAACTATGAAAACGAAGCTGCTTGAACATCTGTCTGAGCGGCTGCAAAAACTGCAATTGGTATGTCATTCTAAGTGATTCAATAGTCTTGCTGCACACTAACACAAATATACTTCTGAAACGTTTTGTCTGACCTCATAGTTCAACCTAATCGATAGCAGATTTATGTCATTGTTGGCTTCTTTTTGATTGATTGTGGTTAAGGGAAAATCTAAATGTTTAGTAGCTGAGCTTGCTATTGTTGCACAATAAATACCGATATTGTAGTTTAAATTTTTTTAATAATAGAAAGTAGAATGAACATCAAAATAAGCCAAAAGGGAATTCTGACGCCAAACGTGTTTCAAAAAAGCCAAAATCGTGAAATTTGGCGTTAAAAAGGCCAATATGGCAACCCTGGTCTAGACACGCGAGATTCGGCACTTCATATTTAAACCTTGGCAGCGGAAAAACTTGCATTTGTTACGTGAAATTATGCTTTATCGGGCTTGCCCAGACTCAAATACTGTATGTGTAATGTGTATATTGTATTTTGTGCATATAAAGTACTGTATTCTCCCTGTTGCAAAACGCACAACTGGTTCGATACAATTTTTTGGGGTATTTCAATAAAATTCACATCAGACGCGATCGACTGCTCGAGACGTGACGATCGACCGGTCGATCGGAATTAGGGTTGCTAACTATGAAAAGGACATAGATTATCGTCATCATTTATTTTGCAACTTGCATGAAAGAACAATATAAAACAATGAAATAAAAAATTATATACAAGCTAAAAAGATATGTTAAAAAAATCTTTATATGTTTTTCATTTAATGTTTATTTAACATTGACCCAAGCAATGTTAATAAAATTGTTATTTCTTTGGCTATTTGAGCCGGACCAAATCGAAATTAAAAAATAAATACATATAAACGGAGGCGATTTTTTAAGAACGGAACAATACCCAACACAGTTCTATAACTATCGGTCAAAACGACGTTGGAAAAAATTTAGGACAATTAGCATCTTTTCTAAATGCTAAAACGGACAAGGACCGAAAAGCTTGAATAAAAAATTGTCCTTTGAAATAAAGAACGATTGGCAACCCTAATCGCGATCGACGTGCCACCCCTGCTTCATTATATCATTATAAATCGTAAACGATTTCGTTCATACAGGGTTACAAACCGAATACCAATTTATGTAAATTTTGATAATTAAAAGTTCAAATGTGCTATTGATCACGATTTTATCATAATTCTCGGAGCAAATTACAGTAAGCTGCTTTTTTATTATCTCTAGTTTACGGCGAACAGTTTCTGCGTCACGCAGTTATTCCGCTTTAATAAACTTTTGACCCTTACGTGTACGGGTTAAGCACACTGATTACATTGTTACCTATATATATATATATGTTAATATGATATCATGTGATGTTATTTATCACTCACGTGCACAAACCATAACTGTACAAAAAACTTCACAAAGGTCACATAACTCACAGTGTGTTCCTTCCACAAAGCTTCACGTATCACAGCAGATTTTGCCTCGTTATTGCTGTTGTCGTTCTCCAAACGTCTAGTTCAATGATCAGTTGATTCATTTATATTTTAAGATATACTGAGAATTTCGAGTAGTTACATCTAACTATTTCTAAAAACTTGGATTAGGAAAACCAGGAAAATTATGGCCTATCGTTTCACTTGATTGCGAATACTAAGGTGCTAATACTGACGCTTATAAACGGCTAACATATCCAAACCTATCACTTCGTCATGTTTTATAATTTCTTCACCTTATTGATTTATTGTTGTAAGTAGCAAACGGCGTTTTGATCTGGTGATCAAATTTTGATTTGAATCATTTATCTGAAGCGAATTTGAATCACCCAGAGATTTATGAACAATATAGTTGGGCTTCTCAAGAATATTCTTCATTTTTATTCCAAAATATATCGTAATGTGATGTCCTCAGTGTGCATTGATTAGCGGTAGGGACCCATTGGTGCAGAATGTATTACAATATTCTTGCACCATGGATTGGCATACTAATGAATGTGATACATACGTCACTAAAATTTTGAATAGTACTTGACATTGTACGAAGTTGTATAACGAACTTGTATGAAGCTCTTGACCTCAAACATTGCCTACATTTGTTTAGACAAGGCCTTCGTACAAAACTAGCCAAATGTATAGACCAGTGCTTACCAAACTTTTTAGAGTTGGGACCCACTTTTTATTACCACAGCTTATGGCGACCCATTTAACTTTTTACGACATAACACAGAACACAGCAATGGCTAATCATCGCAAAACTACCGTGTTTCCTCGAAAATAAGACCTAATTTGAATTTTAGAAATGAATTTAATTAAACCCCAACCTTAAAATAAATTTAAAATGTGTGGGAAAGGAAATGTTCAATGACCTGAGGTAAGGTGAAGATCACATCACTATTCAAGGTTGTGTGATGTCACAATCACAATTATGATATTTGTCACTTGATTTTTGTATAGGAAATACAAATAAAAACAATGGATGTCGGTTTTTATATAATTTTTATTAAAAAATCTCGTGATTTTTTACAATGTAATTTATTTTTTTGATAAATGAACACAAAAGACCTCTTCCAAAAACAACCATAGTGTTATTCTTCAAAAGGAAATAAATCTATATCCTGTGCACTGAACATGCTACTACTGGACATTCTCCTTCTGTTCTGCTACACAATAGACAAATGAGAACTGGTCTGAATATATTACTGAAACTCACAATATGATGAAAGACTGGTAAAGTGAAAAAGTGTACTAACATCTTTGCGCAATTGCAAACTGTACTCTTACTTAGATTTTTAGATGCGTCATAAAGTATTATTTTCTGATTATATTAGTAAATGTTGTGGGCGCAAAGTTCGTTTATATTTTCATGTGAATTGATAAAAATCGCTAAATCATAAAATCATATTGACTATTTGAAGCCTTTCCGTTATCCTTAAATAGGAAGTGCTTCGACTTCTTACGATGCCATATGAGAGATTTGCTTCAATACTGCCACCTGAAGAAAGGCAATTGAAAGTTTTTCAACCATTAGATGTCTTAGTAAGCGCTGAAAAATTTGTCATCGTTTGGCAAATTTTTACCACAGTCTCAAATTGTTCACCCCCCTATTCCTAATTTTTTTTCTAGAATACGCGGTAGCAAAAGTATTAAAAGTAGTCGGTTATCAATACGGAGCAAGTACTTTATTTATTTTGACTCATTGTCGTATTTTGGTATTGAATATTCCCATCAATGTTAGAATCCGTGGTCGTTATCGTTGTTGTTGTCGATGGCATTGTCGTGGTGTTTAACAAACTCTTAGTTGTCGAGGGGACTTCAGGTAGCGCAGTTCGATTTGGATCATTTTCAACATCTTCAATCATCTGAAATGTTCATTTTATTATAGTTGTACACCATGTCTAGTGTGTCAAGAATTGAAATATATATATAAATATATTATTCAGCATAGCATACAAGCCACCACACAGATTTTGATTGTGAAATAGTGAAAATATTTTAAAGGAGAACCAGAATCAATCTAAACGTCCGAAATTTCATTATTCGATGCTTTCTATCAGGGTTTCTGAATATAGCTTGTGTAATATTTAACTGCTTTGAGTGTATTACATTTTCAAGAATATAACTTTAAAGCTATTACACTATGACACAGCCATATACCCTAACATTTTTATAATTTTTTCACTACAAAAGTTTTAAACAATTCCCCGCACATAGCGTATCTAGGATCAGCTATAACTAAAATCTAGCTACTGGAACCAAGCTATTGTCTATTATTTACCGAGTGATCGGTCCAATCATCTTGTTCTATAACAACTTCGGTACATTGTATTGGAGCTGAAAAAAAGATCTTCTTGTTGCGACTTAACTCATATAAAAGCAGCAACATAATCAGTTTTATTCTGAATATTCTATATTGATCAAAATTATATGACAATTGACAAGAAACATAGTATTATAACTCATAAGGGCTGTTCAAATATCTAAAGATATCGAGTGATTTCTCAATGACCTTAGTCCTAACAAAAGAAAAGTGAAATATTTCTGTTATTTGTTAGTAAAAATTAAACAGCTTTCTTGATTGAGCGGTTATAATTCTATCACAGCCAACTTTGAAAGATTTGGAGAGTGTCTCAAAAATGTCATGTCCCGCATGCTCCCCTTTTAGCACATTTGACGAGTTTTATTGAACCTGTTCCACTTATCCCATTTGTCTCATTGTTCTGGGTTGAATATTTTTTGTGCGAAATGGTTAAAGTAGCATAAAAAGTGGAATTCATGCTATTTTCTGGTATTTATATGAAGTGAGATTCAACAATTGAGACAAGTGTAGGGCATGATATTTTTGAGACATCTTCCACATATTAGTTGTGTAAAACTGGTGTGAATTTGGTTTTAATAAAATATTCTAACTTTTAGTGTAAATTATCAATTAACTTCACTCGAATTCACTTATTATGAATTAGGTTTCCGCTACTGAATCACGTAAATAAGACTCACTAAATTTCTCCATAATTAATAAGCTCATGGGAACACTGATTAAAACCAGTAAAGTAAGCATCACTTTCGTTGTAAGATCTGTATAGAATAAAATTACTTTGAAAAGGTGATCTTAAATATGACCAATTTCACGCCTTTAAACAATATATTTTGCACTATACACTTTTTTGTATCTTTTCGTCGCACAATATCCAATAAGCTAAAGTTAAGATTATGGATTGAATATGTGTTTCATTCTGCGAATGTATTTTCATTAATTATATTCTTCTCCCATTACTATACTTACATAATATGCACAGTCTGTCGGTCTAAGATAATTTAAAAAAAATTTCAATTGCTATCATTTGTGGGAGTTGAAACAGGCGAATGGCAAAGTAAAAAATGTGATATCTGAGTAAACGTTTTTTCAAATAGATCAACTACTCACCCATCCGCGTCTGTTTATTATTGCTACCACCTTTGGCGCCCGTGGTTCCTTTCTTTGCTAAAAATGTAAAAGCCTACTTTAGTTATAAATTAACTAAATATTTATTAAATCTCAGACTTGTAACAAGTAAGCAATACCCAAATACATGGACCGGAGGTAAAGTTAATTTAGCATAAATCAGTTTGCGAAAAACTTTTTTTCATAAAAGCACTCAATTTTGGAAAAACAGCAGACACGGAGGGTCGAGAAAAATAGAAAAAATTACCATAATATCTTACTGCGAGACAATCGTCTTAAAGCTTAAACTAATGAAAAATTTGGACTGGTTGGTCCATTTTTGAGGCAAAATATAAACTCAACCTTTTTGTATTTCTATTTCCCATTCTTTTCTTACTGCATTTCGTAGTTCTTCCTCAATTCTATCATTTTCTAGAATCTTTCTTCTTTTTTCTTTTCTCCTTTCTCTTCTTCGCTTCACTTGCTCTCTGTATTGATGCCTTTTTTCTTTTCGAGTTCGTCTTATTTCTTTTTTGAGTATTTTTGGATCTATCTAGTGTTGAAATCGTTATTCAGTTTGTACAAATCGACAACATATTTCACAGAAAAAGGACAAAAGCAGAATTCGATAGAATCTATACATATAGGAAAGTTTTATTTATCTTGTATATTTGTAACTTTTAATTTGGTATTACCGAAGCTTCTTCTTGCAACCTTGATCTGCTACGTTCCATCGTTTTTTGATATTCATTGTGTGTAAATTGAGTCAAAATCGCTTTATCCTCATCGTGTAGAGCTTCCATAGTTTCTCAAGTGATAAATTTACATATTGCCTTATTGTATAATAACTTGTGATCCTATGCAACCCAATATTAGTCTCATAATTTAGGTTCGATTGCTGTCTCGTGTTGAGATACAGTTGATATTTGTGCACCGAAAACTTGAGTTTCCCTTATATTAATGTCATGCATTGTTTGATAAAATACGGGGCAGTGCGCTACTGTGACTGATGCCATCGTATCATATAAAGTACCTAGTCTGGTACCCAAAGGCTGGTTGGTACACTCAAAAAATGGTAGGTTCCCTGAAAATAATTGTTTGAAAGATAGTTGTTGAATCATGGAAAAGCTCACATAACAAAAATGTCTAGATTTACGCGAATTTTTCGGCACGGCAATACTTCCATATATTGAGTACTGGCTTTGGCCACCGCTTTTATATAACATTCAACATTCATAAAAAGCCAACTACGCAAGGGGCTAATTAATATATGTTTTAATAGCCAACGTATACCTATCTTCAAAACTTACCTTTACGCGATTCCAAACTAAAGTGAAAGGGCGGCAATATAAAATCGATGCCGAAAATCCTTTTAAAACTCGATTGATGTACAAAAATTTTAGTATTGTGATGAAATAAATGGCATTGTAGTTTCTTTGTTGTGTTTCTGCTCTGTTGTATAATTCATATGTATACTCCGTATACTTCGGCGATTTCTCAAACGATTGGTTCTTATATTCAAAGATAAGAATGTATCTCATACTTATATAGTTATTAGGTTAGTAATCCCATTTTCAAGATTGGATTGAAAATCATTCAAATCACAAATTTGTCGAAATTTGTCATTATAGTTTGATGAAGTAAATCGGTTTTAATTTGACTCAGAAATTATTTTGCTGAACGCCATTTAGTCCCATGCTAACGCTGTCTTCATTGATACTCTTCTTCAAAGTCGAATTTATACGCTATATTGGTTCCATCCTTGATTTGAAACCTCGTGCCATCATGAATTTATTACGTACTACAAAAACTTCATACGTATTGAAAAGTAATGAAATTTAATTGCCCTCTGTTCTACAGTATAGTAGACGGTCACGGCCTATTCATTTGTTATATTCTTAAATTCCCATTTCGTCACAACTTTCTTGCGGATCTGAAACAATATTACCTTTTAGTTGTCAGTCTAATATTAATATTTAATAACATAACAAGTTACTTCAAGTTTTTACGTTGGGAATCTCGCACCACGTAAGATAAGAGTTATATTTCAATATGCCAATATGGTCGAAACTGAACGAGTTGAAACTTTCAAATGTTGTTAAAATACTGCTGCTCACGTTGTACAACAGGTAATTTGACATATATTTTTGTGGTTGTTCTTTATATAATCAAGTGAATATAATGACCAACCATTGCCTGTGCAGTTGAATACATGTAAACATACTCACTCAAAGTTCTGTCTGCATAAAGTAAGCCGGTAACCACAAGAACGATTAACAAGCCAATTATTGCTATAATCTTCGCTTTTCGATCTGAAATATCCAACCATAAATATTTATGTATAATTTCTATTAGTGGGTTATCACGAACATTTTTTTTTTGCTAAATTTGATACTATATATATTTTCAGAATTTTTTTCAATTACTTTTTACATAAAGTCGATTTAGTTTTTTACTTATAAATTATAAACTTTGACTAGGCATTGAAATATGATTACCTCATCTCATATAAACATTTATATAATTATGCTGATTTTGATTTAGTCTGTATACTGACAATACAGCAAAAGGACTGATCACAGAATCAGAAAGAAATAAAGTCTTCATTTAATCTATAGAATCTAGAGATTTGAACCCAAACAAATGCGTATGCGTTATTTCAATTGAAAATATGTCACATCAATAGGTCAGCATCTCATTTATTACGATTACGGTCATTTCTAATAATGCAACTATAATATTTGAAGATATTAGTATGTGTTCAAACGTACTGCAGCGTTTGCCAAATGCAACGCTCAATAGAACTAGCATACTATTCAGAATAAGAACACGAAACGCTTAAAATGCCTTTAACCTAATACAAAATTGCGCCGATGAGTTGACACAACTACGTCAATCACAAAGCATACTAATTATCAGTTGTCTTTCAAGAATTCGAGTCTGGCAAACGAAGTCTACTTTTTGTAAGAGGTAAACGCCAAAAATTCTAAAACATCGTATAGAACAGGGATGGCGAACCTTTTTCAATGAATGGGTCAAAAATTATAATTTTATCGCGGAACAGAAGAGAGTGGGTCACAGATATTTAATTTACGTTTATATCTTTCAGAAACTTCTGAAACGAATCTTATAAGCTGGTGTTGGTGTAGTTTTGGGCTTTACTTATGCAGCACTTCTAACAGGGACTTTTCATGGCACTCGGTTTTATGATATTAGAGTACGAAAACACACACATGAATTACCAAAAACGTTTAGGATGATGCGTTAAATTATTTTACGGTTCTAGTGTTTGGAGGTAATTCCGCTTTGATAGTGTTATAATTTTCGATCAGCTTCCAATCACATTAAGCCACTTTTACACTGCCCCATTGTTATATCAGATTTCTAGATTTTTATTTCAAGTCTGAAAGTTTTTGTTTTCACAACGGCATTGTAGACGAGAAACTAATAAAATGCAAAGTAGCATCTAGTTCTCGTATAACCCCTAAAACAGTCTGCAGATGCAATTCCAAAAAAGACAGGCGTTGCGAGAAATGAACAGATCAATTGCATTGTTATGTCATAAACGATGTCAGGCCCAATAGCTGAATAACGGTACACAGCGGTGCATACATGGTACAAGATTAGGGGTTTTGAAAATTACCATACCGGCCCCGAAAATCAACATTTTGAACATGAGTGATCGCAGCCCTTCCTGACTGTCCAACTGACGGTACATTATAATAGTTCAGTTATTGTTAGATTAATTTACGGCCGGTTTTATCAATTTTTATCACTGATATGTTAGCATTTTTTTTATTTTATTCGTGCCTTCGCTTGGCAGGTCACAAATAAAACGCGGTGGGTCACTTTGTGACCCGCGGGTCAGTGCTTCGCCATCCCTGGTATAGAACTATAGAATAAAATTTGCCCTCACACTTTGCGTGATAACTCATTTTAAAATGAATTAATTTACATGAAGTACTATGGAAAATACTCTTCTCACGGAGGTTTCATGTTATCCCTATTGAATCAAGTTCAAAGAGGTAACCATTAGATCATTGGTCCGACAAGTGTTAAATGAAGCGAATAGTCGATCCCAAAACAACAACGCCATTTGTATTGTGACATTACGCAACTTCTAAAATCGATAACCAGACATAATAAAAATTTCTATATCTCAACAGTCGTTGAGTTATTGAACAACAAGCAGCTTTCACTGCTTATGTCTAGTTTCATCTTTAATTTTTGTCATTATCTCATACTTATTTTATAAATAAACTTCAGATATTATGCGAATGCGATTATATGCACCACTATTTTGTTATCGAGTTATTGCATATCATCTGCATATATCCTTAACACACCAAGTTTGCAAAAAATCGCACCTACTTGAATCTCTTCTGAATCGTTTGTTTTAGTCATACTTTTTTTCTTGAATAAATCCGGATGTTCCGACCAATGTTTCTGTGAAAGTGTTGTATGTTTGTTTCGATATGACAGAACCAGTCAATAGAGTCAATGGGTAAATACATGGAAGGCATTTATCCAGATACTGAGATATTTGGGTAAAATAGTGAATTATAGTGAAGGACTTAAAATGTTTTCAATCGTAATTTTTCACTTTCACATCTGCTTCAAACTCTTCTCTCAATTTTTCTCTTCTTTCTTGTTCTAATTCATCTCTCTCCTTTCTACTCCCCGCTCTCTCGTCTCTTCTCTTTTTTCGTTCTATTCGAGTTTCTCTCCTTTCCTGCCTTTTCCCGTTCCGTATTTTTTTCAGCTCATTTCGTCGCAAAGTTGCAGAGTCTGCATCACTCACATTCTTATAAATCGTGCTCTGTATAAAATAAAACGACTTTAAGATTGGAACAGTTTATTCATAATGCAAAAGAAAATCCATGTGTGTTTGCGTAGTATGACATGGATTAAAATCAGCAGAACATGAATGTTACCATCAACATGGACAATAGCGGATTGCATGTTTTCATGTATAGTTACCAAATACCTACGGATATTCATAGATCCCACTTATGATTCAATATTTGATATGGTTACTCACATCGCTGTCATTATCATCCAATCCTATGTTAACTGCATGTTCTTCAAGAATAATAAGTTCTTCTATTCTATTTCCCTCTAACTTATGGGGGCACAAAGTTGAACAATTGTGAATACTTTGAAACACTTCTGAATTAACGGATCCTTGCCTCAAAGATGTCATTATGCTTTTCTAAAATATTTCAGTTTAATTTTAACGGAACGCTACATACGGAAAGAATAACCAATTATACATGCATATTATTCACACACTCATAACAGTCCTATTTATATCAACTCATCTTAACTTTTTACTTGTTTAGCTAGACTATATCAAGCCTTATTTCTTGTACTTATGTTGTAGGATTGTATATAGCTGAAATATAATCAGCAAAAATGAAGAAATATTGTCCTATCATTTACTGAAAATCTACTTACACAATTTATCTGTGTAACACGCGTAAACATTAGGTGGCGCAAAAACACAAGTCTAAACTTGGTTTTTTGTTCGGAATGTATGAAAATTTAAGCGTCTCGAAAGCAAAATATACGTACTTTCTAGAATGCATTTCGTGCAGTTTTGAACTCAATATAAACTTATGTGATATCAAAAAACAACTCTTCCCAATATTAAAAACAAACAATCGTATTTACTTCAATAGAAATATTTACTTACTGAAATTTTGTGGTCAAGTTTTATCGAGACAGGCTTAAGCCAATGTATGTTCCTATTTTTCGTTTCTTCAGCATATATCAAAGCAAACATTTGAATGGGCGAGGAACAATTTATATAATTTTGTGTTCAATTGTTACAAAACAATGCAAGCATTAATATTCTTTGTAAACCACTTTTCTATTCCAAAACCTTCCAAGAACACAACAATAGAATTCTATCGTTGGTGTGATTTGTTGATAAAACTGTATAATTGTTTGATAAACAATATCGGAATTCTATTGTGAGACTCCTATACAGATTTTGAATATTTTTTAATTCATTAGAAAAAAAAGTTTTTTTTTTAAATTTATTCATTCTGGGAATATCAAGAATGGAGAAAAATTACCTATACAACATTGTTCTTGAAAATATTTCATGTAGGAGTTTGTTAATAATTTATGTAAAAAAACGTAAACATTTTGAGCACTATTATAGAAGTGAGAGTATTAATTAATCGAATTAATTTGAATGAAATCAGTGCTATTTAGAATTGTTAGACGTGCATGTAAGCGGCACACAATTTATCATGGGTTTGTGTAAGAAATAGTACATTCTCGTGTGAGGGAGTTTGGGTAACTGACTTTTGATAAATTGATGCTTACCTAAGATCTAATTTAACTAAATGTATTTAAAAGACCTCCGCCGTCTTAGATTTAAGTGATATGTCCCTAAACAAAGCTTTAACAGTGTTAGCAAAGATTGTTTCAAAAAGATAATCTAATTTTGTGCTGTACCGCAACTCATGCAAATTCCAATTCTTGGGCCGAAAAAGGAGTTTTTGTGGCGAAAACAATACTAAGTTATCGTGTAAAACACGTGTTTTGTGAAGAGAAAATTCTATTTACGTTGTAGAACCAGATTGTTTTGTTTCTGAATTTGTTTGTGTGAGATCTTGTGTCACATAATCTCTATGAATATTTAAATAATATTGCCCGATGCCGGAAATCAATATTTTGATGTTTTGAAGCGCCATTTGCAATATTGAGGTATATTTAAGCATGGAAAAAAGAGTTCCTACAAAAGAAAACAATGACCTAAATTTGAAACAAATATTATTGGCGAGGCATTTTGTCCAAAAATAATTTATTTCCCTCGAAAGACTTGCTAAAGTGCTATTAGTACGTTTCTGTGAATTTGACAACATGTTTCGTCATTTCAAGATCATTTCTAATTGATATTTGATCAACAAAATATGATTTATCTTCCTTAACCATAGTTCTTATCTTCTAATTATCTTTAAATACTGAAACTCTCTATGTGGTAAATATCAGTCATATTTTACTGGAAACAACGAAGCACTCAGAATTTTGTGTTTTCTCTAATATTTACATTTCCCTTACATTTCTCTTATTTTTAATTTTCGTATTTCCCTTATTGAATTTTCAAAGAGTTGAGTTTTTTTACTTATCGTACTTTTGTACTGCCTTCATCTTTCCTTTTAACTGTTTGTTTTCATCGAGTTTATATCACTCTTTGCCTACCGATGTTTCCTTTCACCCAGTCATTAATTTGTTAAATGTTATAAATCGTTTTACTGCCGAATCCCTAAATTGTTTTGATTTCCCTCGCGAATTGATATATCGAATTAAAAGTGAGGGCTCTGCAAAACCCGTCTGTTGCCAAGTACACCAGATAGATAATTTCGTTCTACTTATATGCGTTTATCTATAATAAGAGCTTAATTCAAAACACGTATTTAAAAACTTTTCGAATTGTGTGTATGTGAGCCCGTTTATACATGGATATAACTTGGCGTTATAATTTGTTAAAGTCGATAAGGTTCGTCGTCAGTCAATAGAGAAAATTAATATTGACTAATTTTGTTTATTGATTAGGACGTATGATGCATTATCTACTTTGTCCATATATTGTAAACAGTAATAAATATTTAGTCAGGTAGAGTAAGAACGTTTGGTTATTGCAAATGGCTGACTCAAATTCGTAGAAAATTTTTGATAAATTTCAAAATATTTATGAAATAAACATGAAATTTTATGAATTTTAGAAAATTGCACGTTCTCAAGAAGATGGTGTCATATAAAATTATTAACCTTTAAATATTTGTTCTTATATCTGAATTTAAATGCATGCGTAAATCAGAATTTAAGATCACATGGCTATGTGTACCAAGTATTATAGGTAAATCTTTCTTATAAAAGTATAGTGCTCTTCAGAAATTATTTTGATAAAGAACAGAAGCGAAATCTGGTCTGTTCAACTTATTTTGATCACTAGAAAATTATGAATGAGATAACTAACTATACAGTGAAGACATGTTTTGACAAAAACTAGAAAAAGCTAGGTTAAGACAAGTTATAGTTCATTGTTTGGTTCTGACAAAGGCGTTAAATGCCATATAAAAAAACATGATAGTTATAGTTAGTACGCAAACTGTAAAAGTTTCAACAGTAAAAGATTCACAATTAACAGAAATTATGATATTGTATCAAACCGTTTAACGTAAATCAAAACAGAAATGTTCTTTTGTGGAGGATGCGGTTCCTTGGGTGCTTTCGCATGAGACTTATAAAAATTAATGTACAGTTATAAACAGTAGACTAGTGTCTCATTATGAACTCCGAGATATTTTTGAATTGCATTATTTAATCTCGGTTTAAAAATCATTAGCAGTGCTATACGACCCTATTTTTCAACAAGGTCTGAAAAGGATTTTCCATGCAGTCATTGAAATCACTCACGTCCATGAGCCAAGTATAGATCGAGCTTCGATGACGCATTTCATAATTTGATTTTGCGTTGAATAAATTAAACAATTAAAACGGTTGATTTCGAATTATATGGCTTATGCGAAATAAAATTCAGCATATGAAACAATGTTTTTATACATAGATTTCAACTGTAAAAGAAGGAAACGGAGTTCTTAATAAATTATGAAATGTTTGAATTTTTAATCAAATTGTGTTAAACTGTTATATTTCGAAACATTCATCTAAAATTAAATGAGAATCGGCCTATCATTTACTTGTTTCTATTATCTAAATTCCCTATCTCAGGAATAGGCAAGTGTCGAAATTGCATTTCATTGGTTTCAGAAAACAGACAATTTCGTATGTTGTTCAGTGAAAACAGTTTGTGAGCACTCATTAGTTGTGGAGGTGCTGACATGTGATTACATATCACGGTTATTGGGATCAGTGTCTGTTTGAAACAATTAATCCGAAATCACTTGGAACGTTACAGCGTTCTCGTTACAGGCCCAGTGAACAACCATGGCCGGTGAAACTTATACCGTTCTACTAGGTATACGCTCATAGCTAATCTTAATTCAAAGAATGCTCATCTCGAATATGATTGGTTCAGTCTTGTATAAAATCAACCCACCCGCGTCACACCTCCATATAAATTTTCCTCCATGTTGTTACATCTTGCGAAATAGCTCGAACATATAGATCGAGATGTTTTTGTGCTTGAAATATTCAAGTTTCTTGGTTTAAGTATCAAAGCTCAGAAGTTTGCAGAAAATCGATAAACGTTATTGACATTTTGCACCATATACTTTTGCAAATTGCGGTTAAGAAAAACACGGAAATTTCCGACTCAATTTCAATAGACATCGATAAAAAAAATAGAAAACATCAGTTGATCACGCTAATACGGTTGAACTAAATATTGTTGTATATGCGGATCTGAAAGCAGAATAGTTTTGTGTTACTAACCAATTTCTAAAATCTCATCAGAAGTATAAAAAATGAAGCAGACACTTGGTCTTTCACTCCAAGATTATTTCTTGGTTGTTTATTTGAGTGTTCCAGTGTTTATTTACTAGTTCTAGTGACAAGATGCGCCGGTGTATTATTTTGTTGGATATTATTGACAAAGTTCAAATGTCGGTGATAAGGGCCTGGTGCAAAAGGACGGAAAGTTTGATCCAACAGTTTCCAAGCTATGGCTATTGATACACGAATCTTATCGCTCACATTCAAGCCGTTAAGTATATCATATACCTTGTCGGTCCTATTCCAAATAACAACTGTACTTAACGATTTGCTATAAGTCCGTGTCAACTGAGAGCACACGCAAGAGATATTAAAAGTAAAGATATGGTAATATTTTATATATTATCCTTTTATCTGCAACCTTCGTAAAATAAATTCATTCATGAAAAGTCCTTTCACCACGTCGACGCCATATGCATCGCCGCAATTTTGCAAAATGTGTTTGCGTTAAATATCGACGGAATAATGCTGAATCGATTGACGATAGGACCCAATAAGCAAAGTTGAATGCCAACATTGCAAAGTTAGAAAATGATTCAATGTATGGTTTTGTTTTCGTTTCGATTATTGGCTAAACAAGATATAAGATATATATAGTTTGAAACGTCAAATCAGCCTAGATCGGTCTGGCCAGATTTTTATATTTGAAACAAAACAAATAAAGCAGGAAGAAAATGAAAGTACAATAATTAGAAGCAAAGAATAGCAATCCATGCAAATTTACATAAACCTATCTTATCATATAAAGTATTAAGCTTTTGAAGGAAGTTTTATTACTAAGTGTTGAATTGAAATATGATTTGAAGTGTAGCACGATGTATTTCCTTGTTCATTTTTGAATTAAACCCAACTGTTAAACAATTTCAACATGCATGTTTTATATAATGTAATCATACAAGGCGTTTTCAATTATCGATAGAGTCGGCAAGTGTATTGATTTTTGATATTTTATAACTACTAAAATGCGTCCGCACTCCGTCACAAAAAAATATTTGAAATATGCCGATAAAAATGTTCAAAAATTTAAGGTACGTGATTCCGCAGACGAGACGCAAGACTGCTAATGTATCGTTTGAGGCAGAAAAGTCCGTATTAGATCGATATATGCGTATGATAGCGTTACTGGTTCAGAAAAATACCGAACTATAATTTATTTCCTTTTTAAAATCGTTATTATAATCTTGATTTAATTTTGGTGCACGTGTGAAAGATGTACGCACATATATTCACTGTGTGTGTGTTAGTTTGATTACATCTGTTTACGAATACAAAATTTGCACAAACATAAACATGCATTGATACATTCATTGCCCTGAATCCTCTTCATAGATAAAAAATAAAATAGCGAGAAACGCTCTTTTCAAAAGCACGAGCCTTAATCCACTCTGCCTTTTGTTTGGGGTCTACATGTGGTCCATTCAAGTCATAGAAGAATAAACCTTAGCGACATTAATAATAAATAAGATTGAGCGGTCTGAAAATTTTTAACGTAAACATGAGCCGACGTGACGTGACATCTTGTGACGCCAAATTAGTCAAATATGTAGGCAACTGGTTTATTATTTACTAAATTTCAATAGTTTCAATTTAAGTCAATTGCTTTCTTTGGTACAAAATGTAATTATAAACCGATTCTAATATCTTCTTGAATTGGCATAAATGACATTCTCCTGTAGAATCTAATTGATTTAAATATTCGTTTTTTGAATATACAGAATTATTCATTTATCCTTTTTTCATTCGATGAAGGTTTGCCCGAGCGATAAAAATTGAGCACAAATATGAACGAAAGTGAAACTGAGAATGGAGTGCTAATGTCCAATGATTGGATAAAAAAATAGGAATTTTTATTTTAGGGCAATCATAATCAATACACTGATTTGTAGAGATAGTACATTTTTAAATGATCACAGCATAGACGAACACTATTATCACTGCTGATTAAATAGGTAGCGATTGTAATTAATACTAGATCAGCAGAACAATCACTTGGTACAATAGTGTAAAACAGTAGAACAAATTTGCGTTAGAAACTTCATATTCTGTATTTGTGTTTTGAGTGTGTTGCTTTGCAGTATCCACAAAGGATTTTATTTTATTACCGCCAGGTATTTTACACCACAATAATCGGACCTTGGATTGAGAAATGGTTTAAACGAATTTGCATAAAGTTTGTGGTAATACATGAGTGCCTTCACGTGTTACTTAATTCAATATCAAAATTTAAAACTCATGTCGAGCATTACACAAGAAAGGAATTTTAATATTAGTTGTAAGAATACAAAAAGTGGATCTAATACTATTTTGACGTTTGTGTAAATACAATTTATCGAGACCACCTGTATTGAAATTTAATCAAACCTCAGTCGTCCGAATCATCATAGGAATGAAAAAAAAATGTCTATACAAACCTTATTAACAAAAGCATTTTTGATAAAGATAAATTGGACGAAAAATTAAGGAAAATATAATAAAAATTTTAGCGTTAATAGATATAACATGTCGATGCATTGAAGCGATGATTTTTTGACTACATGAACTTGAAATTCAATTCGGCAATTATCTAGTTCATTCTGACCTAAAATATTTCCCACTCTATTATAAATCGGGAATAATTCACTGGAATCAAGATAATCTTTTCGAAGTTCCAATCTGAATAAAAAAGACAATATGACAGTAAAGTACTGAATTTTTTATGAACCGCGTTACGTTGAACAAGAGTATTAGTTGGGTTCTGAGAATAACTTGTTAGCTGATCTCGCTGAGAAGATTTGTGAAAAGTTATGATGTAAGCAGTTAACGAAAGAGGGCAGGTTTTTGTCAGATACCAAGCGTTATATTTTGAAATTGGGGATAATTGTACCTTTTTGCTTTTATATTTTTATTTTAATTTATGTTGTCTATGGGTATTGTAGATGTAAGCTAAAATTTATTCTTTCAGTTCTTTCAATTTGTGTTTCTTGTTTGAGTTATATGCTCCTGTTTCTAATTATTTTTAAACAATTCTTATATATTTTTATTCATTGTCGTTGTGCGAGTCATCGCTGTACGGAAATGCCATATTTCGAATGTAGGTCCGTTTGTGCGAACAAAGGTGCTTGATATGTGAGAACATTTATAGTCAGCCGCGATGTCGATCTTGGCACCAAGGAACACGATAATGCTGCTCAATGAGATATACCCATATTGTGCATTAGGAATAAATTTTGTATTCCAAATACAAAACGCGTTTTAGAATTTAATCATAATCAAATTAATAAAATACTCGGATATATGTAAATTTGTTTATTGGAAATCTATCCAACTTAAAGAAAACACGTATATTTACAAATCTCTGTCGTAATAGCCTGTTTCGCAATCGCACGATAGCAAAATGGCAGTTATACATTGTCATGATGAATTGTATATAGACTCGCTATGCTGTACATAACTTACACAATTGATTACGGCTTTATATGAGCTGACTAACTCATAACAAAACACTCGAAACTTCAAGAATTTGCAACGACACGCGAACAGGATGTTATATTTTATGTCAAAATGAAAGATGTACGGTTCGTCACAAAAGTAATTTTATTGGCGTCATGAAAATGGGAGTAACCAAGTAGTATTCGAAGAGTTTGAACTTTTTTATAAGCCGCGGGGAAGTCAGATTCGGGCAGCGAATGTCAATAAGATGACAATTTATGTTATTGCTTGGCGGCGTCATGCTTATTGAATTTCTGAACAGTCGTTCACTACATGCTTAAGTCGACCTTTCGACGTCATATTAATTTGACAGAATTACGTCAGAACGATACTTCAGGATGCTTCGCTTGCTGGAGTTTTGCAATTTTACGAGGTCAGTGGGACGAAATGAAAGAAAACGATGCTTTTTATGCGAAGTAGTGGCTACAATTTATATTCCAGGAGGTGAATGTTAATGTTTGGCTATATCTTTTATCATTTCTAACTGATTAAACACTGTTTGACTCGATAAGTGAATGCAAAAAAAAAAATAGCATTGGAGTATTCCCGTTTTTTACCTTACATAAATTGCATTAATAAGAGGATTGGTTACCTTCAGAATGTTTTTGAAAATTCACCATGATCAATGGAGATTCAACTCATTAAAACTAAGTATTTAGTGTGATATAACTGAGACTGGGATCACCTTCATTTATAAAGTCGTTGGTATTCTTGAGAAATTTAAGTGACGTAGATGTATAGTCTATCTATTATAACTAGTTGGCATTCATCACTAAACCTAACTCGTTGTGTGTAGAAACTCTTTAACACTATGAAATTATTTGGCGCATATCTTTCATGCAATGCTATATTATATAATATATCATCGCATTATGTATATTATTAAACTTTTACGCTTATTGGCAATAGATGATAGCCGTTTAGCCACCTGTTTATTCACAAGCTCGTGTGAAAAGAAATAGTCCTAGGTTTGCAAATTTTGATCTAAATAGGTGCGACTTTGGTAAGACGGAATGACAGAAATAAATTTATGTTGGTATGCAGTAAGATGGTTGAATCATTTGAAACAGATTTAGAAAGTTGGTCCTCTAACAACCTTTCAGCTGATACATTTTTTCTGTCAGTCATTGGCAACAATATTACCTGAATATGCCTAGTGGGACATGTGTGCTCACTGCTTAAAACAAAGTGCGTATTACAACACTTAGAACACACCACCAAAAGTTCCAACTATCAGTTAAACTCTGCTGCAAATATAGATTTCCAAACATGAAACCATAAAAAAACACCCTTGGCGTATGCTCGTACCAATGGGCCATGCAAAGAAGACTAATCGCGTTGAATATAATGCGTTATCATTCTTATCAGCTTAAGTTTGCACAAGTACTTAACGTAACAACCACCTTGCCAAAAGCTACTTTAAAGAAAGTGTCAGTATATTAAAAAAAATTGTAAGTCTACGTGGCATAATTGTGCAGATCAAAATCGGCTATATTTGTCATAGTTGCACCAATTCAGGCAGGTAATATTTGTATATGGGGTTCATCTAGTTACCCCACCCCGTTTTAGTTTCTCCTTTACAGTCATCGAACAAATTTAACAGAAGGAAAGGAAAAATTGAATTACTTCAGATTTACTACATTTTTCTATTTTACAAAGGTATATTTTTTGAGCGACCTTACTTTATTGATGGTATACTTGCATTTATTGAACTAGAGTTACAGGGTGTTGCCTAGCCCTAGTTCATCATCAACTAAGCGAATATTGTAATAATTTGATAATGATTTTTAACTAGTGCGATTTTGCGCACCTCGGGATATAACGGTCGCCAAGTATTCGATTAACTAATAATTATACTAATATATTTTACTCGGTATTTTACAAAGTACTTCTACTATTTGAAGAGACTCGGTGAGCGGCAAGAATGATAGAAAATGTTCTCAATGTGAGAGAATACGTGAGATCGTTGACTGACTTGTTCAAGAGTGTTGTTTAGTGTTGGCCAATTTTTTGGGGCATTTTAGAATAACAAATCTTAGCCTGGTCAGATACAGTTTCCCAAACGCGACCGAAGAGCGCTACCAAGCACAGTCTTGTACAGGTAGTTCACAGCTTCTGGTGGACAATGTAGTTCTTGGATGGATAGATGACCTGAGTGTCATAAAGCTATTGTTGAGTGTCGTATTGTTCAAATGTTTAGGATAATGTTTATTTAAAAATATTGACGGAAATAAATTAGACGTGTAGTAATTGCTATCAATGAATATTGAATGGATATTTCAATATCTTGGTTCAGGCTGTGCGATGCATAGCATATGTGGAAGCATAATATTCTCGATAAAATGGTACATGTGTAAATTGTGTTCAAGTTTTATATTCAGAATCGTGGTTAAATAAAAACCTAGGCAAACGTAGTCCATCCTGGTATGATATCTCATACCACAGTGTCGTAGATTAAACTTTTAAGTCGAACAAAGTCATGTCCTAATTTTAAAATTTTGAACCGCGTTGTATCTGATAATTTTGAACCGACCTTTGCGGCAGTCTCAATCTTTGGCGTGCTCTGTGTAGAGTTCTATGAGCATTATCGACTAACCTTGAATCGAACAAAATTAGAAGCAAATTGCGATTTACAGGTGCTTGTAATTTGAATATAATAAAGGTCGAAAAGTGGATCATGATACAATAATATTTGTTAGCGTGTCTCGAGTCGAGACAAGATACTTAAGTTACAGGGAGGGTTTGTTGTTTTTGGGTCGGGCCGAAAAGATTCCCAACAATTGTATGTTTTCGTTGAATCAATCGATTTGAAGACAAATCTCGATGTCGCATTTAGAAGACATTTGGTAAACTTTACTGAATAGAAAATTTCGGTTGAGACGCTCTATATGGACTTCGTCTGCGTGCCAGAATAGACCAATGGCCATGACTTGTGTTTTGTGGATTTATATTTAAATAGACATGGTGTTGTATTCGAGATTAAATTTGAATTGCATGTAAAGTTAATCTTATCCATCAGTGAGATATTTATGTATATATTTACATAAGTTTAGCAGTATTCACTCACCACTTTTTCTTCGTATTAGAGATTGTCAGTTGAGAAAAGCATGGAATAATATTTTAAAGTTGGTTTCAAAATAGCTCATGTTTTCAGACAAGAAATAAAATATTCTTTTTTTTTATCATAAAGATCACTATGCTATGTTATCTTCCCAATTTAGTCCGATTGTTTTTAAAGAAATCTGAAAACAAGTCTCAAAAAACAACATGGGGTAATGTGAATCCTCTTCGATTATCCTATTTATCATCGTGCATTCATGACTAAATGATAATCGCTGTGTGATATCTACATCAAGTCGTATGGCTGTTATTCTTTTAGATTATCAGAGTGAATCACCAGATGTCTTGTTATTATGGTTTGAAGGACAGAGTCCATCATTATTTGTGACTGTTCTTAACGCTGGGGAAAGAATAATAAGAATAATGAATGAGAAAGTAACAGGACGTTATGCCTATGTCACGACAGAGAAACACACCTTATGGCATGGTGTCTAGATTGAATACTAAAATAGTAAATTTGTTCGGCTTTTTATGCTTACACTCTTGCATAAAAAAAATCACATTATGATCGGAAAAATACTGCAGATATTTGATTGAGTAGAATGGGGACTACAATCCGAACTATATTTTTGTTTTTTAAACAACCGATGACTGATGTTTAGTCAATTCCGCAATCGTCCCGTATAGTGAAACAGATAACTTTATGTAATGTTCTTAATAGTATGTTGAGTTCGAAACCATCGTTTTACTCATTAGTAAATAGAATTCGCTGTATATGGGTGCATTGCAGATCCTCTGGGAGGGGAGAAACACGAGTTACCAACAAATACACCTTCTGCCATTAGAGTCGTAGACATAGTTACAAAATAGGAAGATCCATATGTTTCGTACTTTTTGAGACCTGATAGTATAGTCTTTAAAAAGCTTCTCCCTCAATACATTGATTCCTATTTGGATATATAACGCTTTTGAACTTTCACCGAACAGTATGCAGAGATAGAGTATAGCCGGTTCAAGTTTTTTCGCCAAATTAATTTTGAAATAATGTGATTAACTGGGGTACCTCCACGGAGAAGGACATGCAAATGTTGTCTGTGGCCAATCTTCATCCATACTCAAAACTATTTGTATTTTTTAAATAGCGTAATATGTTCCACTTTATTGTCATTACAGCGAGTTGTCAAGAATGTATATAACATAAGTACTACATTTAAAATGATATCTTTTATTATTATGTTATCTATATTGAAAAACATCAAGAAACGTTTACACAATGGACCACCCTGCATCGGGCCATAATTTTATTTTTCTTCCTAACTTTGATCATGCTAAGTTATAAGAAACAATATAATTATAAAGAATGGAATGCAGAATTTAGTGGAAGTTTCATCTTGTTCATTATGATACGTCATCAAGCACGGTCTGAAATGTATAAAGATGAAACATGGTAAATTAAATGAATGAATTCAGTCTTGAAGCAGGATTGAATTCAACCTTCACCTCCCATTTTGATAAAGTGTAAAACCATTTGTATATTTTGTGAGGATAGGTCCTTAGCGTGTGCTTTGATTACCGCCGTTCGACCGTAGGCACAATTCGCGTTAATGATAGATGGCTATAAAAGCTTGTGTTCTTGTTGCTTCAGAGTAAGAATACGGTTTGTCATCGTATTCGAAGCGTTGGATCTAAGAATGATTTGGAATATTTCTGTAGAGTAATATTTTTTTGATAAAAAATATTTTTTGTTTCAAAAGTATTATTGTCTGAGTTAGTTGATAACGTTCACATTTAACTGTGTATCTAGTAATATTGTGTAGTATAAATGTTTTTGGAACCTGCATACAACGAAAATTCAGTTTTATAAACATTATAGAGAATGTTTCTCATTAGTTATGTCTGTAAAAACCTTGAAGAAAGACAGTGACAAAATTTTTCCTTGAGGCAAAACTGTGTTTCAGGAATAAATTAAGCTGTATGACACAATATACGCACAAGCGTGCATCGTCAAAAATAAGTAATAATTAAGAGGATCAATGACCTTGGAGCATATTAATTTGACTTGAGGACTAATAAATTTTGTATATGACTCTGTGTATATTATATGATAGATGTGATCATGTAAGATGTAATGATTATTAAATTCTGCATATGACTTTATGAATCTGATTTCTATTTTGAATAATCTTGAGAGAGTTTGGGGAAGGTCATATCACATATCCTCAGTTATATTTCTATAGCGATATTCGGATAAGTATTACTATGGTTTTATGGTAGTCATCAATAATGTATTGATTTTATAATAAAAATATAATAATTAAGATAATAAACAGTTTTTGCTGGTATTCTCTTGAAAACAGTTCTTTCGTGGTGTAACTGTGATATAGTTAGATGGAACGTTTGATAGTAAATTGATCGTTTCAATATGTATTGATGTTGAGTTAACTTCAAAAGGTCAGTAATATGTAGCTAACAGATCTAAGCTTTGCGGCTAGAAATGTTTAATATTTGGAATTAATAAACACATGTAAGTTTATTAGCAGATGGAAAACGACATCTCTACAGCATAGCATGTTACTCGGGAAACCCGGACCTGCATTGAACATCTAGCATATTTGGGATGGAATTCATGGTCAATGCGTCAAATAAACAACGAATAACCGATTCAATTAAGGTTGTGGGTTGATAACCAGTCCATATTAATTTATCTCCATATTCGAAACGGTAAAATCGGACTCGCGTTTGCTTTTAAGCGCTAATGTGTTTGACTTGGCCATCTTATGATAGAGGATAAAATTAGGACTTTATTCCAACAATCCATACTTGATTTAAACTCAATCTGATTAGATGGCAGAAGTATATTGGTGTTCCCAAGGTTACTTATTATTGACGTAAAAGGATATTCCTCTAACTGCACTTTTTCCCAGATATTATCAAGTTGCAATCGTGAATTACAATTTTCTTACCTGTGATTTTCTGACATTTCGCGAACATGATTCCACTGCCCATGGACGTAAATATAGGAAATGACAAAATAAGGTACGGATTTCAAATTAAAATTTGGCATCTTTTCACGTTTTACTCATCGTGGACAATTATGTTATATATGAAGTATAATGAGTTTTTATCTTACGAACATTAGCAACCTACGTCACTGTGGCGTATTTTTCTCTTGTATTGAGAGCGGTGAGTTTGAGATCCTAATCAAAAACTAAATAATCTAATCCGTATATTTTGTTCTGGCAGATAGAAAAATCGAGTTTTCTACTTACTGTTTGAAAAATATATTATTTTCTTTATAAGAAAGCTTTTAATGAATTCAAAGCAACTTTCTTTAAGAACACTTATCTACATTAAGCGTTTTTTGTAACTTAGTAGAGATAGTTGGTATATTAATATTGTATTCCAATTACACCTACTCACTCGCCGCCTGGTCGCCAAATTAATTGATTCCAGATGTGTAGATTACTATTCCCACAGGATCTCGGGGTTCTAATCCCGATTATTTTGCCATTTTGATCTTTGACAATATATATAGTAGCATGACTACATAGAATCAAAGTAAAGGTGTGTTCAACTACAAAATTATTGAATGGGATTCATTTCCTCGATAATACCTTTTCGTTGACGAACTCTGTGGAAAATAGTATATAACTCACAGTGCTCAGGTGAGTTGATTCTATCAGCCTAAGACCCTAGGTGTTTTTGCCCATTTTGTGTAGATGGTAGACGAGAGTACAAGCCAGCGCTGAAATCTCTTAGCTGTAGCTTCATGTACATTTTTATGTAGTTGATATGCCTAAATTAAATTATTAATTACAGTGAATACTTTGAAGTTTTGATTCGATGTGGTCTCAAAATCCAAAGTTAAAAAATCTTTCTCAACCATTATCCAGCGTCTGCGTCTGTTTATATATCCGTCTATATTATACTTTTCGTCTGACCTTACGGTGGTTACGAAATTGCATCGTTAAACAATTTTCCATTCCGATTTAAATTCCAACAGCTAATTGGTATTAACTAAGATGGAATATCATAACAGAACTAATGAAGATTGAAAATGAGAGATTCCGAAAACATCTCTCGGCGTTTCGTTGCACGTACAATATAATCGACATCTCAACGCTGCATAGATTTTCTTGCTACTGGTGGTATTTCCTTCTGTATATTGTACTGTATATCCAGGGGTGGGCAAAATTTTTTAGTATATAAGAGCCACGTGCAGCATGTCAGAAATATGTGAGAGCCACATAATTTTTGAAATTAATAATATTAGATTGCCGTGAACTGAAAAGAACTTTACACAAACGAATAATAACAATATTTCAAAGTATATATTATTCAACCGCTTAATGAACTAAAAAAATACTGTTACGCTACAGTTTCTCTTAGTTAAATTTGAATAAAATATAATTATTGCCAGCGAGAGGAGCCGCATGCGGCTAGCGAGCCGCTGTTTGCCCACCGTTGGTATATCCAGGGGTGGCCAACCTGCATTCGACCGCGATCGACTAAATTCTTCAAAATAGCTCGCGATCGCCTGATCAGTAAGTAAGGTCATACACAAAAACGAATGAGTACTGCATATGCAGATATAATTGGCCACGCGTCTACAAAATCCCACCGCTGCCACTAAGCTCGACTCTGTGGCGTATTTCCAATAAAGACGCCGTAAAAAATTTGCATTTTTTATGCTCCATCTAATTAGTTAATTTGATTAGGCAATTGTACCCGGGGTAACTTTCCATCACGTTTAAAATTTATTCGAATCTTGACTCATATACTGTACTGTTTGTGTATATCGTATTTTGCGCATGTACAATACTATATTTGTCCAGTTTTATATACACAACATGCGCCTCATGAAACTGCTTCAAAGCAATTTTTAGCGTATGTTATTGAATTCACCCAACATAAGACGCGATCGACTACTCGACACGTGGCGATCGACCGGTCGATCGCGATCGACGTGTTGGTCACTCCTGGTATATACTATCTAAATGAACTGTCTGAACAATTTAAAATGAACTGATACGTCCAACTAATCAAAATACAAAATTTCCAAATTAACATATTCGAAAATAACAAATTAAATGTCTTGCTCACATAATGGTATTTATGTCTCGATCAGAATTTGTAAAGGATCGATATACTTTCGACCCAATCATGAAAACAACAACATAAATTCGACATAAAAAAGATGCTTACGGCGCATTTAATACTTCGGCCGAATGGTCTGTTCATATGATCTTACAATGTCCTATTTCAGAGCTGTCACATTGTGATGGACCCAACAACGACCAGACCACACTAAGAGATATTTCTGATAAATATAGAACGGTCTCGAATTATTTAGATCAAAAATAAATAAAACAAGGTTAGAATTATTTCATTGTATTCTAGCGTTGCAAACACGTGGGGGGCAACCGACAAAGTTGATTCTACATAGCACCGATAAATTTTACTTCACTCATTCAAATCCTGCAGCAGGTCGACCAAGATATGAAAAATATACCCAGGTTTATGTGTTTTGGGGGGTAATTCGTTAATTGTGTAAAGTTATCCTTTCGGCAGTTTTCATGTTTGTTCGTAATTGAAACTGCTTCCATTAACTAGAAAAATGAAACTGATTTAAATCACCTGACGCCACTAAAATGGCGGGATTCTCTTGTTAGGTTTGTGGTCGTCGAAGCGTATCACCCGATCGCGGCGTAAACGTATTGAACGCAGACAACTTTGAGTGTGCGTACCAGTCTGTGCGCGTATTTCCTGCACAGACGCTATAGCATGACTGCAACTAGAAAAGGCCAATGTCGGTAAGCGGTTTCTGCGTCGGTGTCAGATTGAGATAGTTTGCAGAACTGGTTTCATTGGACAAAATAAAGCTATGCAAATCAGAGAATAAAGGAACCGCGACAGTGTGCCCGGCATAGGCATGGTTACCTTAGCAATATGATAATTCTATCAATGCTTCGTAATAATTGAAAGCAGAAAGATTTTCGATTCAGTAATGCAAGTGTTGGCAATGGCGAAATATATAAATTTGGCCCCTGAACTTTATCTGGAGAGCGCATTATATAAGTTTATGTTTCCATTCGCCCATAATTATTTATTCATTTGCATTTACTTTATATTGAAGCACACGTTTTATGGTCTCATGAAATATGCTTCTTGTGCAACATAAGTCCGTCCTAAATCACGATAAATCTGTCTTAAATCACGCTACATCTAATTATCCAATCCAATAGCATATTCATAATTGAGACAGTGAATTTATTAAACTTGCACGACAGGCAATTCATTGCATTTGTGTAATAAGGCGCCATTACTAATAACGTTGAAGCCCGGTATTGCAGATTAACAGCTCCAAACTCATATGGGCCGATGCTATTGCTTAACAATGGGAATACTTAGTTCACAATATTGCGCTAAATTAGCTCGTTTTTGAAATTGTGCGTCATATAATTTGGTAGGTTGATATTACGTTTAGGTCGGTTTACCCAGGCGGAAACACTTTAAAACTACTTTGTGGCGTACAAAACTTGAACACGTTTATTTAATGTCATATTGGGGTAATAAAAGTGATTTAAAGTTTATAGAAGACATTCGGTTGTTGGTAAAACTTCAAATAAAATGTTACTTCGCAATAAAGCTAATCGTGGACAATTGTCTTGAAAATATTTTGAAATATTTATTTAAGTTACATTTTAAATATTTTCTCAAAGATGCTTAAATTTTTTTCCCTCTCTGGTGTTTGGTGCAATTCTCGGCTTCATTCCGATTCTGCTTTGGCAAAATCAGCCCATCTAAACTACAGTTCTCTGCTGACATTGTGAGCATGAGTAGGCTACATGGGACATTTGACGTATGTAACGGTCAACTTGCATTTTACGATAAACCATAAAAATTTTCATTTTTTAGTGCCAAATCACACCTTCTTTCAAAAAAATGGAACAATAAATATTACAACTTTCATATGTCGTGCATAACTGAAGGCCGTTGTTATATATGTTTTTTAACAGGCAAACAAAATTGCGTTTAAACCGCTTAGAACGGATTACCGTTAGCATTTAACTGTTTTGTTTGGTCAACGATTACGTCAAATTTTGTATTTACAACTCTTTGTCTGGAAATTTTATGGTCGGAAAATGGCGCGAAATTTTATTATTGGTTTATATGTAACTTAGCACGCTTCGATTCAGTCAATGTAGAATGGCCTCGTTGCTAAATTTCAACTAAAATATATAATATTGTGGGATGTCATGCTCCTAAGTGGCATTTTTTCAGTTTCTAAACTTTTAATTTCTTCATTACTCGGATGACACTTTCATATAATGCAAAATTGTTCCATGAATCGAGGTAAACAGTCATGTTCTTCACAAACCATAATTACTTTTATTAAATATAATACAGGTTCTTCATATTTGTGAGTTGGTGTGAGTGATTTCTACGGTACACTTGTATTTTATGCACAAAAAATTAAATCGTATGACTGCGGTTCTACGAAAGTCGAGTTATCTCATCGTTTATTTTCTATTACAGCGATACGTCGTGTTAGTCGCACGTCATTATTTGTTTACATATGAATATATATGGTTTGTACTGTGTTATGCCTATCACACATCACCTTTATCTATGATCGTGCTTGCTTGCGGAGTATTAAAATGACCGAGGCTAAAATGTTCGTTCTATAGTTCGATACCAACACATGGATATGGCCTGTGTGCAAAGAATTTCCTATATTAAAGATGTTCCCTAACGATGACTGAGGGTTGTTTTAATTGTAGATGAACTTTCGTTTTTACTTACCCGGAATATATAAATAGACTTTTGTAATTTACCATTGCTAGAAGTATTTTAAGTATATCATAGTTGAGTACCGTGTGGATGTTTCCCATGTTTAAAATGAGGATACCTGTCAAACTGTGGCTAATTTTGTTCCATGGCGTGGTCAAATAACATCGTAGTAAAATAGCATTATTAGGTGATGTATGTAGTCTACAATTTCAAATTTTCCTCGTAGATCTTTATTCAAGCGGACAAAAACGCAAGAGGCGATATATTGCGAAAAAACCTAACGTATATGCTGTACTTGAGTACCAACTTCTTACAATATGACGTTTTTGGTACAATAGACGTGACATTTAAGTATGGTTAAGTTGGCTGTGTTGTGTTTGTCCGCTGTATTAATGGAATTTGAAGTGACGTCATCGAAGCGTAACAGACTTGATGACCCGATTAGTCAACCGCAACTTAAAACAAGAGAACGCGAAGAAGTTCCGTATAAGTAACGTATTATGTTGCTCTTCTTTGGCCGTATATCCACAGTTGGTATAAGAAAGTAATTTGTTTTTGTGCAAGCTAGCTTTCGAATAAAAGAAAACAGTCGCATTCGAATGTGTAGTCGAAACTAGATAGCAGATATCCTCTGTATCTTGACATACTTTTTCATATTCTTAAAATTAGGGAAGCAACAACTATATTTTACGTGTACGAATGATGAATCTCATACAAATGGCAAAAATTTATAGAAATGAGTCTTGGCTTCAACGGGGTTTAACAATATTTAAACAGCATCGCAATGTTTGTTTATACAAGATTGGATCCTAGCCGTGATCAGTTTTGTGATCTGTTATAGGTTAATATAAGCTTGTATTCATTTCAAATGAATGGCAACGAATGGTATACTCCACTTTGTTCAAATTTTAAACGGATGTGGATGCCGCACATTATTGCCGTGCTCAGTGACTTATATCAGAATACTTTTCTATTATTTGCATGAAGGTATTTTTCGTAAAAATGTTGGATGAATCACATTTATTGTAACATGCCGACAACAACTGGTATATGATTTTTGTACGTGTCGTACCATATTTGTATTAGAAACAGAAAGGTCTTGACCTTTATTTGAAAAACTTTGAAAGATATAAAGCGCGGTAAATTAGCACGGTCTATATACGCCTATAACTTTACAATCATTTTATATAACTACTCATCAACTACAGGTAAACAACTCCTATTGCCAATCATACCTCCCTGGTGCTAAGGTTTATATGCATGTCATAAAGATATTTGTTAGTGTATAATAGTTATGAATAACAAAAATTTCTTTTGCGACATTTCCTTCCTCTCCTTTGTCATCGGTTTGCATGATCAGCGCACTGCGTCAACGCTTGACAAAAATGTCAGATAACTAACTGCGCACACAGCAGCTAATGATTCCATAACTTTCTGTTCGCTATTTCAAAGAATTTTACATGATTACGTTTCACCAGACAACAGGTCGCAACAAGAAGCTTTTTGACAACGCATTTTATCGTATTCGCCAATCAAGCTAACTTTTAATTAGAGTTAGTCGATTATTTGACTCTCAATACTATTGCACGATTGATAGTACAAGCTAACTTGCTGGTAATCGTTCCCAGGCCTAAACGTTAAACATAACAGCCGATTATAAAATATGGCTCATCTCCTTGGATGGGAACAAGATATATATGATTATGTGTTTGCCAGAAATTCACCTTTAAGTAATTGCGACAACTTTGCCTATTTGATGTCGTAATTGTAACAAGCTAGCAAGAATGTTCACCTCCATATTCGTTACTGAAATAGAATCACACCTCTTGGGTACTTACGTTCGCGCTCATAAACGAGGGTATCAATAGCATGACATTGCTTTGATATCCCCAAGTGACTAGTTTTACTTATGGTATTTAGTTCAATACACGTGAGGAAAGTAACATTAGAACGATCAAATATAATGAACAGGGCCAATGTGTGCAGCTTATGGCAACCAAGTTCCGGCACTGCTAGAGACGGAAAATCTGTATTTTCATCCTTTTAAACCTGTAATATCTGATTTTACTCTTGGAATGCGAAGACAGGGAGTATCTATGTTTTTCAATGAACATGTACGACTTTATTCAGGCTATTTCAAATAGTTTTACAAGTTAGTAAAAACGACAGTCTTTGTTCGAATCTGTGAAATCCTAAGGAATTCTAAATATAATATTTATTTTAATTTGCATTGCCACTTATATGAATCAATACTTTATATGGTGGATCGAATCACGAATCAACAAACAGTATAAACACCCACCGCCTTCGATACCAAAACTCCACTTTGTGTACCGTATTGACATTGATGCACAATTAGTTGAGTAATCTAGTTTTAGACTAATTTAGTCTCAAGTTTGGAGACATCACATCAATTCCCACCACATTATCCCAACCGCCTCAGGTTATATTTTATTTAATTAATGCCCCCTTCTTTCTTCAAAGGCACACGTGTGTAACATTAAAATTACTAAGGAATCACCCAATTTTGTTCTAAATTATTGTGAAAATATTATCATACTAGTTCAAGTTTTGCCACTAGTCATCTTCTACTGTGAATCTTATTCATATCAGCGCACATGGTGAGAGCTGACCTTGATGGCCGTATCGCTCCCTTCTGTCCATACCAAAACAATTTTATTTCTGTTACATTTTTTTCGTATTGATGACTGACTGTATTTTTTGGTTGACGATATAATAAATCTCTCTCTCTGTATATTAATTCGATATATATAGCAAAAACATATGTTACACGGTAATGTTTGAGACACTGATAAAATATAGTTTATAACTACATTTGGAAATCTAGAAGTAGAATACGAAATTGGAAAGATGAACTCTCCTATGGGTTATGTTTTTTTGGGTAACGTTGGAGTTTTTGTTCCATGAATCATAATATTGCTTTGATTGAGACAAAATGATAACTATTAACATAGCTCAATTATCGATTTGTAAAGCGCAGCATATATACGGCTCGTGTTCGATTACAGTGGGTAGTGATTTCGTCGTGAATATAAAATAACGAGGATTTATGGACGTTTTGTTTTGGTGATACTGTTAAAATATTTCTAAATAATGAATGAATTTTTTGTGTGCTTTGTTTATTCAGTTGCAATGTACTTTAAAAATTCGATTGTGTACTTGGGTCTTTGGTGGCAACTGTTTAATTTTGATGCTTCATGTTTTTCACTTTATTGTTGTATATTGTCTGAATCTTATTTTCTGACGATGATGTATAATATAAACAAGTTTTTCAAGTTTACTTGATTTTCTTCACAGTTAATGTTTTTATTATTGTCAATTAATTTTGTTAGTTTGGAGAATTTATGTAACCATCGTCTCGGTTGGTATATAAGGAGCCTTATGTTTCTGACTTGAATTAGTCGCCGCAAATATGGGATGCCTTTTGATGTCAGCTTATTGTTTTCAATAAAAATTTCGGTATTTCATACACCAGCGATATGAATCAGAATGAGTTCATCATCTTTGCTTCTACAGTTTTGATACATTATACTGACATCAATATGTAGAAATCAATCATTTGGTGTATACTGACGGATGTTGTAGACCCGTTCAGAATCTTTGTTTTATCGACATGAGTTCGGGGGTCGATGAACGTGTGTCCATCCAACATCATTAGAAATTTATTTCTTCGTGTCAACGAAGTGTGAATGCCGTTCAACATAACGTATTAAAAAAAAATATGGACTTCAAGACAAATTTTTGTTTAATTGTCTTTCAAATGATAGTTTCTAATATAAGTTATCTCGAATCAAACAATGCCCGAGTTCTGATCTAACAGTGGAAAGTGGACTGATAGACAAGTCGCGAGCGTCCACTGACGAAATAATGGTTATGTATGAGTTTATTATAGGTGATATGGATGTCGAAAGTCGAAAATAAGAAAAATTTAAAAAATGACCGTCAGAAAAAAGGGTAGAAAGATTTACAAACGGCGGAAATTTTTGTGAAACACTCTTAGAATAGAACATAGGCAAAATAGATTCTTCATATTTGTGAAATCTTGTTCAGATAAAATCAGTTCTTCTATCAATCTTATAGGAAATATGTGTTATACGTTTTGGTTTAAAATATGCGTCAACAGCATAGCGGAACAATCACATAATGGATTAAATGTAAAATTCTACTACAATACTTGAATAAGATTTGTGGAGTTTTTCAACTTTGCTGTTAAGTTGTAAGTTGGGTCAGCCTCGAAGAGTTTCCGTTTAAGGCAAAAATTATGATCAGAACTACATTCTATGCCACAATTACTTCAAGAAGATGCGGTCAGAAGCCAGTAATCTCCTTCATTTAGTTGGTTGCGTTATTTCAATTTTCAGGACCAAAATGGACCTTCAGCTGAATAATTATTCACGAAGTTGCAGAAGTGGAATCTAAACAACTCTGTCCTGAGTGTATATACCTACCCCTGTCAGTATGTTTAAACCTAATGACTAACATGGTTGTGTAATTCACTTTGGTAACTCAGCCCATCGCGTCATGTCGCAGATGAACTTTCCAGTTGCGAAACGACCAACGCATTGTATTGATATTATGGTTCACGTTCCCGGCGTCTCGCTTTCCGTATTTTTTTCTATCATATGATATGACGTACAATATAACATCCGCCTTAGTTTTACGTCGGTTGGTTACGCTCGACCAAACATGAAGTGAAAAAATATTCCTAGTTAATTTAGTTCATGCTTGGTATGCTACATGATGACGCTTAAATGTCATTTTATAACTTTGACCTAACGATCGAATTCCGCGGCTTGTTGCGCGTCGCTAAATTCTACGCCAAATTTTCGATATCGAATCAGACTTTACCGCAGCGACTCGCCCGAAGGCTCAGATCAAAGAGAGATTAGGAACGCTGAAGAGCCAAAAACAAAGAGCTATGATGTACATAATTTGATAGATAAGCTTTGTTCAGACGCTTGCTCGTTTTACTCGAATGCCAGGTAGGATGTGTGCGTAACCGTTGGGGAAGATCTTTGCGTGGTCGTATAGGTTTTTCGTTTGTAAGTTCGTTACTAGCGCAAGAAAAAGAGGGCTCCCAAGGGACTTTAGGCCGTCAAGAAAGAAAAAAGGATATGCTAGATTGCGGTCAAACGCAACATTGAGCATGAGATGAACATTGGGATGTGACTTCTAAATCATATCGCCATTTGACCGAGTTAGGCTTTTCTCGCTGTTTAATGTTTGGTGTGAAAGAAGTTTCCCGGAGATAATCTATCTCAAAGGTAAAGGGCATTTGAGCTGATGTTGATAAATCTTGAAGTTTAATGCCAAAGGTTTAGATCAGTTGCTTGCTATAATGGTTTTGTTATAGGATCATCGAATATTATTTCTATTTCATAGGACGTGTATTGCACGAATAACATGCGATTCACGATGACATCGCTTCAGAAGCAAAACTGAGCAATTTGGCAAATTTGTCGTTACCTCGACTTTTTTCCTTCACAAACTATATTTAATTCGCCCGATTTCAAATGGTATAACTCTAGCTTCCTGTTATTTAAAATTCAAATTTGTCCAAGCTTATCAATTTATTTTAACACTAATACGTTTTAACCATGTGAGTTTCATTTATGTTGGTCTTCCCAGATTTTAGTGTAAGTGTTTCGGACTTGTCGTTCTATTAGATAGCTTCTCCCACTTTTACACAGAAAGTATCTGGTTGAGCGAACTAGTCTTGTACATTGAAAATACATTCATATATGTATTTTATAAGTTGATTATACCAGGCGTTACATGAGCTTGTCACACTCTAACATAGTAGGAAAATATATTTTAAAGTTTGGCCCCCTACTTATATACAACATATTAAGGCAATAGATCTGCACTTTACGGTGGTAAGTACAGCAGAAGTGGATAAAGTAGGCGCCAGTGACGCAAATTATTCCCGTGTGTAATAGATCAGCAACATTCAAATACAATATCAAAGACCATATACTGTTAAAAAGTTGCTACAGAATGGGCATCACTAATCAGAGTTCTCAGCTTGTTCTTTGTAATGTTCGAAATTAATTGTTCCCTCGCATATGTACTTCCAAACATCGATGTGAATTTTTCGCATGGTTTGTCAAATTTGGATAGAGTTTTCCATCAAGAAGATACTTTTTATAAAAATCAAGCAGTAATACATCTCTCGAATAGAATATAGATTTATTTTCTCATTGCATTGCATCTCAAAAAGTTCCATTCAAATATTTTTCGCGCCATTGCACCCTTTGCACTTAGCATCACTTTTCCGCGTTTTGTTTCAATTTGTCTGTTTATATTTGAATTATAGGCTCTTTAAACGAGTAATTGTGAATTATATACTTGTCAGGTTATAATATAATTTAGTCTACACGTGTCTCACAATAAATGCTGTTTCGTAGAGAACATAAACGTCAAAACAGCCGATTTGTTACTATAATTCAGTGAAGCATCGCGGGCCGGATCTGGCCGGAAATTAAATATCTATCGTCCGTTAAACTGGAAAGAGTTCTTGATCTTTCAAATACATCGTATATAGGAGATAAAATTTTGGACGTAATATTTGTCTCTACTTGTATAGATTGAATACGAACAAACGTTTTGTGTTTCCGTAAATCATACTGCAATGTATTGATATCATTCAATGCGCAATTTTCAACACGTATTGGCACGTAGATGATGTATATACTTTGTTTTCTCCCGCTGCATGTTTATGAAACCGGTCATGAGAGGCATGCGGAAAGTGCAACAACTGTCACTTTTGTGTACTGTTATATACAATGACTCGCTGAATGCAAGTAAAATTCTCCTGCGTTGTTGATATTTTCTTTAAAAAATATGGTTGTTTTCATCAGGATCGATTTTCCTCCATATTGATAGAGTTCGTGGAAAGTTGAGTAAATAATCATGATATGAAATTTTATATTGTTATAAACCTTCAACGATTAGACAGACATACAACAGTTCAAACTGTCAACAAAAACAAATAATTTTGAAAGTATCGACAACATATTTGTGGTCAACATATTTGACAGGCCGTGGCAGATTTATTCAATAAAAATTTCCTGTGTCGTGTTCTATACTTGGATCTTTACTTTACCCCCCCCCCCCCCCCCAAAAAAAAATAAAGAGCCAAAGCCCAGAATGAGAAAATTAGTAATTATCCAGTTTGGGTTAAGAATGCAAATTGCTCTGGAAATTCAAAATTTTAAATCCTTCCTAACCCCGACTAGATAATTTTTCCCCGACCCCTGACCCCGGATAGAAAAATTTTCCTCATACTTTACTATAGCAAAATTTTTGCTACATATTTTGAGAGTGTTTTGAAGTGTTGTCGCTTATAAACTGGTTTTCCTGTTTGAAACCATCATTTTTATTAAAATTATTCGACCACGTGCGCTTACAGGAACTTACTTATAGCTAATTTTAGTCTAGTCTATCACGGAGTTTGCAAGACTAATTTTTGATTACTGCAACTTAACTAAAACATCTCGGCATATTTAATGACAATGAAGCTATTTCGTTTACAACTATTTTTTTGGAAACACAACCTAAAAATAACACGCAAAACTACGAAAACGAGGCAACGTTCAGACGTTTGAATATACGTCTGAGCGACAGAAGTGTCTGAGCGATTGTCAAAATTGCACTTGTTACGTCATTGTTGACTTATTGCTGATTGGTTATGGCTACGAAAAGAAACGAGGAAATTAATCCTCGGGGAAACATTTATTACTACATTGCTATTTGGCGGGGGTGTTTTTCTCAAATCTCACATTTTCGCATTAGTGACGGAGGCTTTGTACAAAAGATCTATATTGTTATAACTAATTAACCGGAAATATATGAAATCTGGTGTCTGTGTCGATTGATCAAGCTATGAATGTCGGGTCAATATCAACCGATGAAGTCCGACAAATGATAACTCGCATATTCGACTTCCCTGTCCACCCTTTTCAACTTGTACATCGGAAAAATGGTGATCATACCTTTGAACCCATGTATATATGCGCAAGTTCAATCTATATGCGGGTGCTAAAACCCATGGGTTAGGGTTAGTATGGGTTCAAATATTCGTAAATGATTTTTTTTTCTATAGGTGCAATAGTATGCAGGCGCAATTGTCGTGGGTTCAAATGTACGTGGGTTCAAATGTAATGGAACCCGGAAAAATAGATGTAGTCGATTCGCAAGAACCTCGTGTCGCGAATGACTGACTCGCAAGTGGCAGCAGACTGACTTTGGGGAAGCAAGCAGCTGATATACGGATCTTGTGAGTTCGTCTGCTGAAATGCTGCGTTTGGTATTTGGTTTATGCTTTTTAAGCAATGCGTGTATCACATGAAAATTGCTCTCTTGTCATATTACTGTTTACGATATAACGCCTCACCGGCATGTAACGTTACACAACCTTGATTTCATTCGCTTCAACTGGGCGTACGAAGTAATTACTCTCAGCAGACAGCCATTTAGGCTGCAGTGGCATTTCTGACGATTTATTGAGATTCTTTTGTAAGTTCATACTTGACTCAAATATTTGACGTCTGCAAATTGGACATGTTTATCGATGAACGAGATGTTCGTTAAAGATTATTGTTTCGAAATAATTATTTTGCACGGACCACTGGTTTCCCACCATCAACAATCGAGCTCACAGCCTCACACTGGCAACAAACTTGAGAGCCGCGGTTCTGGTAATTTTTGAGGCATCTGAATTTTGCATTTACTTAGAAAATTGAGTAGAATTGTTAGTATTTGACCTGGGAGTCGATGCGCAGCTCATTTGCAATTGTGTTCATGAATACAGAGCGTGTAAGATTATCACAATTTGTGGAATAAACGTGTAAGATTATCACAATTTGTGAATTTTTATTCTTGATAACTGCATTTCGCTTTATATACCAATCGTCTACTTCCTGAGTGTGTGCGCGAGGAAAATCAAAATTAACCATATTCGTCGTACGATGTTGTGTTATAGCTTGAGATATTATTGCATTTTGTCGTCGTTCGCAATTTCAAGACCGCAGGAGTCCTGAAATTGAACGCTTAGCCAGCATTGTGACTCCTTCCAAGACCTCTCTTCTTCAGTTGCCATGCAGCTTTGAAAGCGGGTGTGTCTTCACGAAGGTCGAAAAATGGCGAACCTACACTGCTGTGGTTGTATTGTTTTATTTCATCGCAGAAGGCTTTTTACTGTGGTTTATTTACAATTTGTTTTGGCGATTTCCAGAATATAGCTCTGCAGTCTGTTAGCAGGTCACGACATAATGAAAGAGCCACCTCGACATGATAGGCACGTCGAGTAGTATGGCGACGGTACCAAATAATTATGGTTGTTTTCCAAATTGTTATTGAGCAAAAAACATGGTAATTATTTGCCTCGCCTGCATTATATATCATCGCGCATGTTTGTATCACAAACGAGCACTTTTGTTGCAACGAGAAGTCATAGTTTGATAATTGCTGCTAAATTCCAAGTGGAATTGTGGTAGGGTTATGGAAACGGAGCCAGTTCTCGTAGTCGTTATTCATTTTTCGATAGACGGAAGGACGAATGCATAATTTTGTTGCCGCTAACCTTCAACAGATTTTTTTGAAAATATTCAATCACATTAGCCAAACTGCGCTTCCAGCGAACAGTTGTTGTACGTGCCTTACAGCGCTGTATATGACTACTAGCTATGTGCTGCACAACACAGCATGTGCAAGGCAAATATTTTTGAGATTTAATCTACCACATCTTAAATATTCGTTTATCGTCCGACTCGATGTTCAGATATTTGTGGATAAGGCAAACAAGCATATTGTTTCGTCTTATTGTTATTTCTATTTCAGACACTAGAGCTTTTACGTTAATTAATTAAAAGCGTCCTTTTCCATTGAGGAACCATATGGATTGTTCTTTGCAGAATGAGGCCTTCACTTAACCAGTTTTAATCCCCTCATGCGTTACATAACGATCTTTATAAAATCAATATTGTGTGCCTAATATTCCAGAAATTCACTTACTATTGAAGGCCAGAAAAGAGACGAACACTTAAAGTAGTAAGCGATCGTAGAATCAAGAACTTTTCCATTATTCGGCTCCGTGTTTTGGAGTTTTGTCACATACATGTATTGGTCTAATTCGTAAATCGTTTAATCATGATCTTTGTTAATAAAGAATAGCATAGGCGATTTGTTCATCAAATGCAATACTTTTACACCAAGAGTGCTTGCAAAGATCATTGTTTAGTTAGAGCTATAGTGCAAGTGAAAATTATTGTACTTTTTTATAGTTTCATTTTATTTCTATTGCGCCTCTGTTAAATCTTGAAGAGAAGGGATGGTTGAAGTACATTCTATGTATAATAATGAGGATTATCCTCGTTTAAATTTACATATGCGTTAAACGGTAATTGACTTGTTTTACAATATTCTGCACATATTTTATTGGGGTAATTGTACCGAACCGTTGTTTCGGATTCATTAAAATTGACCAAAAATGCCTTTTGTCTTTTCTAATCATAGATATTTCTTAATTCCGTCTTAAATCAATGTATGTAAATGAGCAATTACATTTACTGTAATGTTTCGGAGTTTCTTGGATATTAGTGATCGCATTCGCTTATTTCTGCTATTGTTGTGCGAACGAATGTTGTTCCTGTAGACACTTATTTTATCATAATATAAATTTATTGGTTTATTTGTGTAATGATATCTATTGTCTATGTTCCATATTGTAATAAGAGATGATTTTGAGCATTTTTCTGCGGCACCGTTTCTTTTCCGGTAGTATTTCTAACCCATGTTACGGTATCGCTTTTGAGTGAGTTTTATATTTGAACAGCTGATTTTCATGTTGAATTGAGCAAACTTGCATAAATCGCAATACAAAGAGAAGCTGGATTCAATCGACTGGTGAGTCATACTCATATTCGAGTGAATGCTATATACCCCAGCCGTGCGATGAATAATTCTTATCATATAATGATTGCCTTTCATGATATATATTAGCCGTTGTAGTTTTGCCATCCGTTGTTATTCCGTATCCATCCCATCTGTCGACATTATTATTGACATTGTAATGGACAAGTCCACCTTGTTATAGTATTATCTAATTATACGCTTTCAAAGACTGTACAGCGCGATGGATTACATTTTTGTTCGCACTTTGCAGTATAAGTTATCATATTTGATGATTTCTCAATGTAAAAGCTTTCGACTACCCAAGGTAAATATTGCCTTATTTTTGTGAACAGTAGTTGCTAAATGTTACCGTGATTGAAAATGCTACTGACATGCTCCAACTGGTCAACGATCAGTGTTGTTTAAAAAAAACTGTCCCGGATTAAATGTTTATTGAGATTAATGGCATAAATTACTCTTTGTTCTCGTCGTTAATGCTCCAGGCTCTGGGGATTTCAATTCAAAACCAAGTTGAATAATGCCTTGCATTGTTAAATCACAGGTATATTAAATTGTGTGGCCATCTCGTTAGAATACGCCCATTTTCCACCTTTGTATTTCATATCCTAAAGATCGTCTCTATTTGCATAAACATTCTGTTAAATAATGTGGCATTGGGTCAGCATATAATGTCTAAAGCTGATGCTTAATACAAGATGAGGAGTTGGAAACAGCAATATTCACTAACGCATTGTTACGTAGTTTGTAGATGTGAATATACTGGTGCCAATATGATACCGGGCTAAACACGGACCAGGAATTAAAACCACCTGTCGTCTACAGATCATGTTCAACTGGTACTAAAATCTTTTGTCATGATTCATCTTATAATCCAGTATATTTTACATGATTTTTAACGGTGTCCTGAACGACATTTGCAATCCCGAGGGAGGTGATACCAGGCATTTTCCGTCGCCCGGTCGTGTGGAAAAATTTTAAAATCTCTCTTGGGAGTTTGCCCATTTGCTTGCGGCCAAATTCCAGACACTTTATTTATTTTGGGGTAAGGTCATCGACCCCGTGTGTGTTTGTTTATCTTTAATAATTTCCATTGAAATTTTATTGTGCATTTAGTACGCTGCGGAAGAACATAAAAGTTACCTGTACCACTAGGAATATAAACCTTAACGAAACGTTTTGTAGAAACATTTCGTAAACTTGTATTTATTTGGATATCTTCAGCGATTGTATCTAACATAGCTTTTAGACACATTTTTGTTTTGTTTTCCATTAGTTTATTATTCATTGATTCCTGAATACCTTGTGCAAATTGTTGTTTAACTTGAGGTTTTCTTCAGTGCATAATGTGGTAGCCATACTTAGACTGATGTTTCAAGATTCTGGCCAAATCACAATCACGCGCAAAAATGATCTTAGGTTTAAGTTATCACCTCACCTAACCAATATTTATCTGTGCACTGTTTCATTTCCTATCAACTGTTGAGTGCCAGTGTTGTGTTTACCTTGTTCTTGCTGTCATTATGCCTTTTTGCAACTTCCTTTCTTATTGAGTTTTAATTCTTTCACGAAATGCTATTCGATTGAAAGATCTGATGTTTTGGTTGTCTCAGTGCTTGAAAACATATAATTATTATTATAATAAGTACGCAATGACAGCGCGTGACCAGTCTGTTGTTGAATTGCTGTACGATTTTCTCGCTTTGTCGAAATCCGTCAATATACAATGTTTGGTATATAAACCTTATTTATGATCGTCGTTTTAATGAATGTGTCTCATCTCTATATCATGCACAATCATATATGTAAAGTGTTCTTTTTACATTAGAGAACAATGGTATTCAAACTATAGAACAGCGAAATTACTTTGTATCACTCTCAATGCTTCAGTGAAAGTGAATAAACGTTACGCAAAGCGATCACCATCGTATTGGTTCGTTGTAAGTAAACACCCACGAAACTTCAGTCCAGGTTGTAGAGTATACATACCTATGGGTTTGCCCAGTGCAATATCTCTACGGAAAAGGATTAGTTAGGCAAGTCGTAGTCGCACTCGAAGCAATAGTTTAATGTTATTGAATCATTACGGGACATTGTACTCAGTATAATATAGGCCGTCACATCCGTTTAATTCGTTTGTAGGGTACGATAACGATATTGTCGAGTTTGTTTCTGCACCTTTTATGAGATGCGGAATAAGTAGTACAGTCATATGTAATTGACGTGTTACATCTAATGGTTAGCACATTTACTATTTAAAACACAAACGGCAACGTCACTGCCAAATCATCACCTCTTCATATGGTAATTAAGCCACATGCAAAAAGTAACTCCGTGATAAATGCAGATGACAGACGCATATTCGGCGACTACCAGACGTATCGGGGTCAACTGTTATGGTTGTGCCGTTTATGTAGCGTGTAGTGGACAGGTCGTTGAAATTCAGGGAGATTTAGATCTTTATGAGTCAGCAGAGTGATATTGGCAATGCTGTATTTTGATTATATGACAATGATCTATGAGTAGTAAGTAATACGCTTGGAAGCACTAGTTTGTTTTTACCAGCAATTGAATTGAAGCAATTGAGTAACTTTCCTTGGAAGTAATTAGCATGGATAAAAGTATGGCGATGGGAAATATATTTGTGTGCTAAATGAGTATTAGTAATCAGAGAATTGGAAATATTTGAGAAAATACTTTTTGATTTCTTCCCGCTTTCAAGAGCGACATCACATCTCGGGCAGGATTTGGTACATAGCACGAAGATTGTTTAAACTTGCCGTTTTAAGGTTTTTCAATTTTGTCAGTAAGTTGTTAATAAGCCGCGTTCATTTATTCATTGTTAGAGCTGAGTTTGAATTTAGAATTCGATAACACATAGATACAATGAGAAGTGCCATTGGTCATTAGTTTACTGGTAAAAATGATAGTTCCGCTCTCGAGCTTTGTTTACGATACTTACAAGGACATAAGTTTTCAGATTTGTTTGTGCCAAATTGCCTGAGAGATAAAAATCGGTGTATTTGATTTGACTATTCACACGTTTGCGATATCAGATCATTTGGCAGTTGAATTAAGATTATCAAACGGTATTAATTGGTATTTGTTTCAAGTAATCGCGATTTACAGGTGCTTCTAGGTCTTGCCAAAGCGTTTTTTTATGCTTGCGCAAAATTACGTATTGTTTGCCATGTTTATGTTTTCAGGACATTTTTTTTATAAAACAGCTTGGCTGTATGATTCATCCAAATTTGTTTGACCGATGGGGCCTTGTCTCTCTCGGGCTTTGTTTTCGGTTCAGTTCTTTTGAAACCAAGCTAATCATTTGTCGTGAAAGGTGGGCTAAACGCGTCGAATAAATAAAAAAAGAGTGTTCCCCAATTTTGAAAAACTTTTACTCAACGTGTATTAGTGAAGAGATTGGCTTTTTTCGATTTCACGTATAGCTTGATTTGGCTTTGTTTAGAGGGGTATATGGATATATTAAGTGACCAAAGGTCTTAGTTATCGCATTCCATATGGTTGTGATTAAAACATTGTATAGATAGAGGATTTTTGTTATGACATAATTCCATTTTATTACTCCTTTGTTTTTCGTATTTTTATGTCCGCTTTTCACCTTCGATTTTACCTATCGGCCTCACTTAATTGATATTTATCGCAGTGTTTTTTGTGCGATTACTGTTTTGCTAATGATTAACGACACTACCCAGTTACTGAGTATTGCTTTGTTTTGTGGCCATAAAGGGGTAAACATGGTGCTAAGTATCTGACTCTAACTATAACAATATGCATCAAGAAATAATAGGGCTGTTGATTTGTTTGGGCGAGAATAATTTTGATGTATCAAGTCGTGGAACGGATTTGTTGCCGATTGTACTGAGCTGTTAAGCTGTATTTAACAACGAAATGCTATAACGATTGGCTATGCAATCAATTCCTTAGTATCGGAGACATCGTATAACATATTAAGTTTCAAGATAATTCGACGTGGAGAGTATGGTGAGCATAGTTTCAAGTTGGTGTGAGTTTTTGGGTGGATAATTTCAAAATTCTGAGCTTAGTTAGTGTGGGCTAAGCCTTGATTCTCGACCGTAGGTATTTTAATTCATACATTTGCTAGCTAAATTGAGGTTATTCTTGCTATCAGACTTTCAGGGATATTTGTACTTCAAATTGGTAAAACTTTGACCGTAGGATATTGTTCAATCCATATATTATTAAGTATTTGAATTGATCAAATTAGAGAAAATATCCATAATTATTGGCATGAAAAATGTATGAGCTTATGCGATTTGGTGTCTACGTTATCATTGATCTGATATTGGTCCGATTTCACAGTATTAAAGGCTCCATATATTGTTGACCATTCTCTCATCATTAGTCTTGCTGAAAGTAAAGAAAATTAATAGGAAATGAGAGGTGGTTTGACCAGGTGATCTGACTTACAATGAAACTATTTGACGTAAAGTGGGGCGATGTTCGAGCGAATGCTGTTGTTTTTATCGAAACCATTTCTTTTGTTTTGGATTTGTGTGCTATTACTACGACTTGTAATTTTTGTTACGAATAGCGTATCAACGTGATGTTGCTCTTTCCTATTACCAGATTTATAGTTCCTGCTAACTGTAGATAGTATATATATATATTAAAGTGAAAAGTAAATATATATAGTATATATATAGTTGAAGAATATTACGACGCTAATTTACAAGACCAACGTGCAAACTACTTGAATGTTCAACGGTAAACCCTGCATGAAGTACCACTCGACGCACACTTCAATCGTCTGATTTGACAGGATTCATACCCTCAGCACTAACAGGAATAGTTGGAATCCAAAGAACTTTGTATTATGGCGACTGATAATACCAAAAATTTTACATATGACAGAGGCGGACCTTACTTCAATGCATCATGGGAATACTACAAAAACCTGCCCTTTGCCGCGAATTTCTCCGACGGTAACATATCAATGATGATGGAAGGAAACTGTAAAGCAGTAATGGTACGTATGGAGATATTTACTTTCTCTGATATCAGCCAACTCTAAGTCGCAATTCTACCAGGCCACACGATCGGTCTATTTTACTATAATTAACAAAAGAGCGATTATTTGTGCCATACATTTAAACTTTTTCTCTAGTTCAATTTTACGTGTGAGTGGAATATTGAGTTTGTTGATACATCGAGTAATTGTCACCACTTTGTCACCTCAGTGATTTCAATTGCAATATTATTTTGCAGTCTGTTTTTGTGTTAAACTCTCACAGGAAGTTATGATATTGTAAAAACTGCTGAATGTACCAATTGTTTCAAACATTGCCAATGATATACACGTATTGTGGACTTGTGGTGGCTCCCACGCAATTGGCGATTGGCACGGCGATTGGCGAAGAATTCATATGAAAACTTCCAACATGCCAACAACCAAGGATAAGCACCATATTGTCCTACTAAAAAGTTTGTTTTGTGGTTAAAAGACTTGAGCAAATGTATTTTATTTCCAGCCAATTTTGAACCTGAACGGTAAAGCAAGATCACTTATATTGGGGGTTCACTGAGGGTTTATTCATAAATTCATTTGTTATTCATAAATTGGTGGTTATGGAAATCGGAATACCCTACTAGTTGATTGCTTGCGGTGTTTAGACGTGTAAATTTTATCAACGCATTTAAGAAACACTATGAGCACAGTGAATTCAATGAATTGCAGTTCATTTGATGTCCAAATGAAAAATTTTCTTTCTACTTATTATAGGTGTTGTGTGAACAGGTATTTTCATTGTCTCGCATTTAACTAGAGAAAAAAATCACCAAACAAGTATGTTTCAAGTATTCTGTTTCCTATTCATTGAAAATAGGTCCGATTCGAGTGAACGAGCAAATTCTGTTTAGTGACATAACCTTCAACCTTCAATGCATTGACGTACATTGCAATGTTTGCACACATGCATTTCCACCCTTACCTCTCGCGCAGTACAAACTTCACTATAAAAGTGAACGGTTTCACCAATAATTGTTAAGCACATTTGGGTTGATCTTGTTTCTATGTGCAAACAAAGCAAAACGCAGTCCGTGATGTCGTAATAATTGACCAAAGTTCGAAGTTTCGAAGAAACAAGATGCTTGTTAAATGCCATGCAAGAATGGATGTGATATATTTCAGGCGTCGATTGTGAATTTCTGCGAAATCGAACGCACACGAAAAATAATATAGTGAAGAACTTTTTCACCCAAAAGTTTCATATAGTTTCGGGTTTATTTAAAGAAATCGATGATGGTTTAACTGAAAATCGCACCGTCGTTCACCAAGTTTCCATGCTTGTTGGAAAATGATCACCGTCAGGTAAATAAGCAATAGCGAACTGAATTACCCGCGTTACGTTTCATGATATTGTATACGTTTAAAACTACCATTACCATTGTGAACGCTCGTTTTTTTGTGACCGAATTTCACCGAAATGAGGTAACGCGATAATGTTGCTATTTCAATGAAAAGCGTCAAGTTCGCTAATGGCATCAAGATTGAGGGCCAAATTTTATGCTATTAAATGACGAGCAGTGTCGCGAATTTCACTTTACCTTATGCACCCCATGATCAACGCAACGTTTGTTCAGCAAAGACTGTTTATTATTATAGTCTGGGCACCTTTTTCAATGAAATAGCGCACTGAATATTCCTGCATTACTGGCAGGGGTTCGGTGTAATATTCGATAAAACACACACAAAGAAAGAGATCGAGAATTAAAATAAAAGTTTCATTAACGTTTTGGACACCAATTTCACGTAGCCAAACTTTTGCTTGCTAACAAACAGGCCATTCATTGATACCATTTTTAAATATACCAATACCACCAAGGGGAAAAAAGTTTAGCGCTGTGGCCACTTTCTGTGGAAATGCAAACGAGAAACACACCAATTCATATTCAAAATTGGTGTCAATATTAGGGTATTTCGCAATTCCGTGGTGATTCATAGACACTACAAGGCAAAGATCACATTTGGGTACTCCCGTAGTGTGTGTACCAGGTTAGGGTTAGGCCAATTTTCCTCATTTTATTTCAATTACGAGTTCGGGGACTGTTTGTGTTAGCCAAGTGAATAACCCCCTGTCCATAGGCTCTCCCCCTTCACACAACTTGATGTAAAGTAGGCAAACAAAATTAGTTACCTCTATATTGGTACACATACTTCTGTAGAACCCACATTTGCATATCCATGCCATGGATAGCAGTTTAGTATGCAAGAAATTTCATTGATGTGATCGCCAATGAGAAGTTGGATAGCGAGAAATTGGATTAGTAATGAAATTTTCGACCGAAGGAAGTCGAAATTAAAACAAAATGTTGATGGTTTGTTTTGTATATAAACTTGCATCTAAAATGGCGAGGAAGGAGAATTCGTTCATAATGGCATTTACAATTATTCCCCCAGGACTGTGGTGTGGTTAGGACTCAATTTAACGCTTCAATACTCCTATTTTCCAATTCGTGAATAAGAGCAGTTGATTATTTTCTAGACTTACCCCTCAATTGCTTCACGTAGGAAGTTGTAGAAAACCGAATATTACTGCTAGTCAAAAAGATTTAATACATTTGATACAAATAGTAATTCAAACCAGTAGCTTTATGGCAAATATGTAGTCTGCATCTGTCTTCTGTTGACTGTATCGAATTTTCTTATGCTTCACCAGGATGCTAAAATTTGCAGCCTGCATTTGGAAATCATTCTGACAATGGTACTCTAAATTGGCTGTTCCCCATTTCTTCTCGTGCAGTAGACGAGATCAAACTATACCAAAACCCAGACACGGAGACCGTTTCGTCTCAGTGGCTAAAACGGTAATCCAATCATCCGGTTTTCTTTTCAGTCGGGGATTGATCTCCTTGTCTATTTACTGCGAATGTTTTTGTTGTAAACTCATTCTCGGAAGTCTTCGCTAGAAAGATCGAAAGAATCAGATTTCTGCGACCCATGTCTCGTATCCGCCTTATTTCACCCTTTTTGACGTCACCAAGAGCTTGTTGAGTCCGCAATGCCTCCATTGTACGTCAAGCATTGAGACAATCTACATTAAAATACCTCGACGTCGCCACGTAACAGTTTATTTTAAACTCATGCAATATTTTGCCGCTATTTCGTGGTTGAGACATTGTTTTATTTACTTATACAATTATACATTGTTGTAATTGAATAAAGTGTAAAAGAATATTTGTCACGAACACTTATTTTTGGCCTCAATCTAACTGCACGTGTCCGGGTTGTAAGTGGTCTCGGGCAGAGTTTGGGCGTTAGAGATCTGGATTAAATTTGAAATGAGGTGAACAAGATTAGGGTCGGCGAACAAAGGTACACCCCCAATTATTTTCAGTCATAATTTTCGATTTCGAGATTTGAAAACATATTATTGAAGTCCTGACTTTGTTTAGACGAAACGTCACTAAAATTTGTGAAAGTGTGATGCAAGACTTATTTATAATTGATAGGCATCATTATCAATTGCTTAGGCTGCGTATTGGTTAGCCATAATTTTTGCCACCGAGGGAAACGCGCCATAAAATATGACTAACAGACACCTAAGACATAAGGATTTGCGAACTGTTATTCAAAACAACTAATGTCTCGATTTACTTTTTCAGAGTGTTCTCTACTTCGATAAAACTCAACTGGCCCGTGTTATTGTGACATGGATAATGTTTCTGATAAGCGCAGTTGGCAACAGTTTTGTGCTGTTCTGTGTCTGCAGAAAATCGCGAACATCTCATGTACATTTGATTATGTTGCACTTCGCAGTTGCTGATCTTGCCTTCACGTTCTTGGTGATGCCGAAAGGTGATTTTCTTTCTTGGTTCTGATTTTACTTTCAAGTATTTGCTTGTAATTTCTCTTATAAATCTGAAGTAATAGTTTGTAATTTAGAGTTGGTTTTATGGTGTATATTCTCTAATTAAGGGAAATATAACTGATTTGGCAAAAATTATGCAGTATTCTTTGTACGCTGAAATATTAGTATACACCACATTTGATACATGTTTTCAATTGAACGCCAATGCCTTTTTGCAATGATAGGCGACGATAATGCAAGTAAGGATTCCCCCTTCGCTACTATGCGTAAAGGACGTTTGCCCTTCAATCTTTCGTGGCATACTAAATGTAAGCCAAGACAACAAAATAAAAAACATATCATCAGGTGGAAACAGTTGGATTTAGATTTCTTTATACAAATTTTTCAATAATGGCCAAGTTTATCAATAAGTGAGTCCGTGACTTATACCATGACGGTTCAGCGGGTATTTTTCGTGCCGAATATTCGTCATATCTGAACTTTTTTAAGCTCCCGGAATGCGGCTTAATCCTCTACACTCCAGTGGGACCTGGTAAAAACTTTTACGTTTGGGCTACTTCCATGCCACGAAATGACAGCTTAAATATCCCATTTAAGGCGATTTACTTCGGTTAAGTTAATAAAAACGAGTTCTTAAATAACTTGACCACTAGAGAATACACCGGAGGACTTGTGTGTGACCTGGCCGTCAACCGCGTAGGAAACTTAGCCGAGGCTTTATGAAAATAAACCACTTGTCGGGATCGCTAATGTGTTTTTGCGGGGTTCTAAATGTATTTACAATGTTTATTACAAATCCCATACTTGACATTAACTGCTTCATTTTTTTCTGTTTCGCTGAAGTTGTTATTTGTTTTAAACATTATATGATCATCATTCGCCGAGAATTGGATAAATAGCATTACTGTTATCGTGAAAAACATTCGCATTGTGCCACAAAACGTTACAGCATACTTAACTGCGGATGTTTTTTTCCAATTATAGATAACGTTGTTTCAAATATGTATCAGTGATATATTATTGTGATTTTTAAAATGTCTTGACGCAAATGCCACATGCTGTATCCAAGTCGTTATGAGTATATGCTCAAATGAAATCGTATTTATCGTATAACAATTTTTAGATAAGTTCCCTCTCAATGTTTTTTTAGGATATTGGTTCGAATTGGGATCCTCAAACAAAACAATGCTAATTCCTTCCAAAAAGTTAAAGTTTTGATTCTTGAGGCGTAATTTTTTTCAATTTTTTTTTCGATGTTTTTGCGGGGATTTACAGTTCAGTTCGAGAATTTAGTAGCCATATTCTGTTAATGTACTTTACATCCGACCATGATCAATGAGAAAATCGCAATGTACAATTTAAAAAACGACAACTTCTTGAATTATTTAAAGAAAATACTCGTTTCGTCTCGTTTTTCTAGGCAGGAAAATGACTTCTCACGTTAACATAAAAATTTTAGGCAGCTCCATGTCATGGAAGTATCATTGAGGACTTTCGTTGATATAATGAAACAAAATTCATTATTTTGCTTAGATGCTTATTTTTTTCAGACTAACCTTTTTTAGGAGAATTTTAATGAAAATATATTCATTATTAGGCTTTGTTATACGAAATATTACAGCTCCGAATCGATCATATTAAAACGTATTTTTCGGGTCGTCATTCAAATTGTAATTTTCATACAATATAGATAGCCACGCAAAATACCAAGAAGTATTTCTTTTTATTTGTCTGTTTTAAGAGATCTAATTAAATTTTTGTGTTTGGCATTACGAACTGCCCACAACTCTGTAATTAAGTACCGACCGCGTCACTTTCCAGTCGCAGCATCGTGATGAGGCCTTTTAACTTCTGTGTCACGTAATCACCGCGGCGCCCCTTGTGAAACAATCAGTCACATTGGTTTAGCATGATACGAGAAAATAGATTCTTAGGATTGAACTAAAATAACATTGCAAATCTAGAATAATATGAAATGGTTTACATGTTGACTTATGTCGGTTCAGATACAGGATTAAATACTTATGCTCAGATCAACTTTACGGTTACGGTTAACTTTACGGTTACTCTGCAGAATAACACTGAATTCAGCTCGGGTGAAATTAGTTTAAATTTCGGAATCCGATGTCATGATTTTTCATTGCTGTTACCGACATTCAGAAATGTGCACTGAAAGCCCAAAAATAGCGCTGAAGCTAAAGTGAAGTGTTCACATGAGTGTGAAACGAATCGTTAGAAACGAATAGCAATTATACCCAATGATTAAATCTCTTTTATTTCATTTGCTTCAAGTTGAATGCTGATTGATGCGAAATACACGTCATGCCTGTTGTTAAATATGTCCAAACGCCTTTTACGCCTAGGCAGACCATAACTTGCATTGCCGATTTGAAGATTCAAGTTTTCCTTAGAATTCAGCGCACGAATATTGTCATTGTCAAACTGGCAATGGCAATATGAATAATTCAATATCCAGTCATATAAGGTTATAACATGCTTAATCAATTGAACATAATTCCACTTGGTGTAAACTTTTGACTCGGTGTACTCAATATATAGACTGGAGGCAAGTTCGACTAAAATGGGAATTCTGGGATAATAGTTCGCATACATATATATCATAGCATTAAAAATACACAGAATAAAGTGACTGATTAAACAGATATTTCCAAGTTTTTGTCGTCATATAATAATACTTATGGTTGCGGTGTGATCCCGGTAGAGTAGGGGTAGGAAATCTCAAGGAAACTGATTACAGATGGAAGTTTATGTGATACGCATCAAACAACCTAGAAATTTATATTTTGATTTTATCATCACACAAACCACACCTTCTTCCTCTGAAAAGAAGACAGTTATTGGTAACAATCATTGCGTGAAACTATGTTTATCGACTGTTGGTTGGTCCCGGTTATGATCAATGCAAAACCGAAATTACGTCACAACAGGCCACAATTCGGCATGGAAGTGCAGTTTAATGCCACAAAAGGACACAAAATCTTGGATTAAAATTCCATAAATTCAGCTCGCAGAAAAATGGCTATCCATCACCATCAATTACAATATCCTAGTTTTGTGAAAACTATATGCTATTTCTCGCATGTGAAATGTGGGTGTATCACTCATGTAAATACCAATGTAATTCTTATTCGTACACAAGTATGATTCGTTGCTGGTTGTTTTATAACTTCAAATTTTATTTTGCACGTGCTTTACAGCAACTTTTTTATTCCATCGTGTAAGAGTGAACATTTTCGAACTAAGGTAAAATTGGTAAATTATCCTCTCCATCATGTTAATTAACCCTGTGTTTTGTTCCTGACTACCACGCCAAATATTATTGTTTGAACAAGTCTATTTCTACCCCAAAATGAGGAGATTTGCTGCATTCTTATTTAATATTTCGAAATTTCGATACATTTTTCTCTTCAATATAAGTTGTTTTTAGTTGACTGTTTTTTAAATTTATGACAAACAATTGATATGATTTTTGGATGCGTATGTGGATTTATTATTTTTTGCGTATTTTGGAAGCGTCAGCAATTATTTGGAAATAGCAAACAAACATTCCACTTCGAAAACCGTTTCACAATTTTTTACCATGGTTAAAAAATCGAGCTACTCATCTGTTTAGTAAGCTAAGGTTTTACATTCAGTCGTAGTAAACAAAAACATATCACCCATAGTGAGTTAATGCCGTCCATGACGTGTTGAACGTCTATTCAATATCCTATTACCACCGGCAAGTAATTGTAGTGTAACAACGAGCCCAGAGCGAAGTAAATTAAGTGTAATTTGCTATTTACGGGAACAGTAACACGTATGACGTCACATTGAAGAACTATAGCAAATTTATGTGATAATAATTGTAATCTGTTGAAATGTTGACAGTATAGTTCGTTAATAAGAAACTTGCAATTTTTTAAGTTAGCAAATTTGTCATCGAATGAATGAAACAACATGAGACATAAAAAGCATTGGGCAATCCTACTTTGCGACATAGAGAAGGGAAAAAAAATACGATGAGATAGTCTATAACAAATATTTAAGCTTGTGAGCGTTGGGATAATACATGAATACATTTTCCATCATTTTAACTTTTTATCATCCGATATTCTGTGATTCACAACCTAATTTGCTGAAATGTGTTGAATTTTCGCAGAATCCTGCGTATCATTCATTGTTAATGATAGTGTAATATTTCAGAAGTGATTACGCAAAAGTTATAATGTGTCTTTCGCCACGCACACTTGATACTGGCACTATTATTGTAACTCAAAATAAACATTTGTTATTTGACACTCTTCGAAATATTACATAGTTTTTAATTAAATTTGACTCGCGTTTGATGGAGTAAATACAATCAACACCGATCGCGAGAATCCAAATATCGCTTGCGTCATTGGTTTGTTGTTGTTAGCTAACTTCAAAGAGGAGAGCGTGTTGCATTTTTAATGCAACTTGTCTAGAGAATTCTAAATTATAATATTCTTTGTGTTTGATGAAGTAATATTTTATGTAGGGATATATTATTAGGTGTGCAGTTCCAAATTAAAAAGGTCATGTTTCTTTGTTATGTTCAATCATCGTCATATGTGAATTTCGTGTTATATGCCATTCTGCTATATCCCACCAAGCTATATCCAACGTGAAATTTTGTGTATACATTTGTTTATTATTATTTTTTATCCAGCCTGGAGTGCGCGCCGAAATTTAGTGACTGTTTATTGATAAATACACTAAATATAAATGTATAATTATGCTCTTTGGCTGATGAATTGAGGTTATCACGGTCGAGAAGAGTCCCTTAATGTATCCATCCGATGGAAATCTGACTAAACCATTATATAATGGGTGGGAATTACAACAGTTGGACATCATGTTTACCGCTTCCGACACTTCCAAGTTTATCAAAAATCCATTTTAGTAGGTTTGGAATTGAAACGTCGACAATTAATTCAGCAGTATGAACTCCCAAAAGTCTTGGTGAAAAATGTTTTTTGATCGTGGGAATTCTCAGATGATCACATGTTTATTGGCGATAACATTAGATGTAATGTTTTGCATTTTATATGAAGGATTTTAATTATACAAGTAATGTTGAATAAATTTTTGGCCCCCGCTTTCTATTAATAAAATCAACACCGTGCACTGATGTTTACATCCTGGGGTTCAATATCTCCAATTAGATCGCTCAAAGCGTCACCAATGTATGTTTTGCGTCACATTTGGGTAAATTCGTGTATTACACGTCCGTCATGCTTATGAAATTATTTTGGTATTTGCGATTTTAAATATTAATACAATTTTTATGGTAATTTTTGTAATTGTCATTCTCCAAAAGGGTACGCGACATTTTCAGATGGCCTCTAACGATACGCGTTGAAGCCTTTTTGTGAATTAGGACGTAGGCTATTAAATTTGCATAAATGTGTTTAATCGACGCGACTAGTTCGCCGTTTCTTGGTACGATAATATCTATAATAATTTTACAAATTTTTCACGGTCGAATCACATCCTCTTTAAAAAACTGGCTCGTTTTCGTTAGGCATATTATTTTTTATTTTTACCTGGCAATAGAGATGTGGATGTCAGAATGGTGTGGTACTCCTAAACTTTCATCTTACACTTGTACTAAAGTGTAGAAAAAAAAAAAATTTTTTTTTTTTTATCTTACAGTAAATTTCAATTTTGTATTGATACTTTGGTACATCTCTGTTCTATTTTAAATGTATCGCGCATTAGTAGTGTAAAACGAGTTTACGAATCTCTTTAACACATGTAAAGCACCAAAATTTAAAAAGGGTGTTGCTTAAGTTTGACAGTTCCAAATTGTCTGATCTCGGACTGTGCTAGGTTCAGTTCGTTGGTTTATCGTAATTTATACTTTTTCGGCATCCGCATGTTTTAAATTGGGCGTGTCATATCCTGCTTGTTTGGCATGTAATATGGTTGAAGCCTTTGAATCCGTGGTTTCACTGGATTACCTAGCACTGAGAATCATTCTTCTGGGCAAGTTTAATTATCTTACGAAATTATCAGCAAAAGTCATTTGATAGACTGAACTTGGGTAATCATTGATTAGTTATGGATCTTGCATTATGAGCAGAATCGTTTAGATTTGATATTGAGTCCATGATGCAAACGAACATTATCTTCAAACATTCATCATTCTGTTGGTCCATTTCGGAATTGAAGTTGATCTGAGGATGCTAAGCCTCGTCTTGTAATCCACCCTCATTTTAAGCTTTATATGGCATTGCAAATGGATGATAGTTATTGGACTCACATAAACTCAGTGGCGGAGGTTACCGATGATCTTCAACAACTTTTATTTATACTTCCATATATGCAAACGAAATTCAACCGTTATGGTACATCTGGTAAAATGGTACATCTGAGTGAACGTCATATTTGTATCGCGTGAAAGACGAGAGAAATCTCGAGTTTAATGACAAATTTTATCAAGACCACTTCAAAGTTGGAATAACAAACAAAACCGAAAAGTTTATTTATTTTTTAATAACAAGATCGTATTTGTTTCGAATTTTCGGAAGACGATAGCGGGCTTCATCGATGCACTGAATGTTATCATGATCAGAATCTTATAATTTCACTGCCTTTTGCCATTAGACGACTTAACCGTTTTCGTTTATATGAATTTGAAATTTCATGATACGCACTCGGCAAAGGCAACTTTCTCTTCTCGTTTTGAACGAGTAATCTTGTAAGTTTTCAATTTATGATTATATCAGACTTGTGAGTTGTCTCCTTCTAGACCAGTGGTTCCCAAACTTTTAAAAAAAAATTCCATAACGGACCCGTTGCAATTTTTTTAAGGATTCGCGGCCATGTGCTTTAAAATAAAACAATAAAAGATCACCATAACGAAATAAATGCGCCGTATGGTATGTAGTAAAAACATCTCTTCACCTGCGTTTATCACGATAAACCCTAACTTTACATACGATTTGTCGTATGTATCCCAATTTTTATGTTAGAAGCCATCTTGAAATTAATATTACAGAGATGAAAACGTAAAAATATAGGCCTACCGTTACTGTATGTCAAAGACTAAATTTGACAGCTAAAAACTAAAACTTAGTGCCTCCCTGACTACGCTCTACTTACCTAACGCTATCTACCTTTCAATACAAAGGCGTAAAACAGCATTTAGCAGCGGACTGATAAACTGCCTATTTGTAACTCCCTTCTATACCAACAAGCGTGCGAACAGGCAAGGCAGCATCAGCAACACCATGTGCAGTTTCAAGTATTTTGTGGCGTCTGAAGCTGCCGCAAAACCATGACGAGATGCCGTTACCACGGCAGCAAATTAGAAACCAAGGGCGGGCAAAATTTTGCTGCCGTAACCACGGCATGTCAGCTGCAGGGGCGAATTGTGCCCCTTTGGTGCCCTAAGCACTGAAGACTTTGGTGCCCCCTTATGTGTAATTTAATTATAAAAACAATAAATTACATAAGTGTACATATATCCATTAAAAATAATCACAACCAACAGTAAATAAAACAACTTTTACGAACCTTTATAGGTTTTTTAACTGTTGTATATAGCCGAAATATATATCGGCCGTTTACTGTCGATATGATATATCGGCAAACACGCAATATCGGACCGATATATCGATTGAGCTCTAATCCTGAAGGAGTGTGACAATAAAGATTCATGCCTCCAGTCTCAACGTGAATCAAACTGCCAAGGGATACAATTCACAACTGTAGTTCGAAATTTTACTGGTACCTAGTAGTCTACCTCAGGGTGGTTCAACTTTGCTAGGTTGAAGGACCGCAAAAACTTTTGAGGAGGTCTCGCGGGCCGCAAGTCGGAGAAAACCCAAAGGTGGTCGAAATATCGCGAGTTTACTTACTTTAAATTTAATAAACAACGAAAGTTTACCGTTCTAATCAGACTATTATTATGTTGCATGGGTGACGTTCTTTTAAAGAAGATATATAAAGCCTCCAGTTATTTCGAAATTAGTTCCCGAGAATTATCGTTGTATTTTCCGCATATCGCGTTTAATGTCGCTTCAAATTATATTCTTTCGTGACAGATATTACTTGAAATCAAACAGACACTGTGCGATGGGCAAGGAAATACGTTTCCGCCGTGTTTTCCTTATGTCACCTTTCTTGTGACACTCATTTTATTACGAATTGTTATATTTGAGTAATTTAAAAACTTGCAGCGTGAGCAAGCCTAGTGTCATCGTCAAATAACACTCAAGTCTGTCTAAGTTGGTATTTCGGGACCTAGCTAAATAAAAATAAATTGCGCGACGTTAAGTTCTTCGGCTCTGCGTTTCGTCACTCCTGTCACATGGCCCACGCTTGAAAACAGAGGAGTGTTTTTACTAAAATAAACCACACAAAGCGTTAGAAAAAAGGGTTTGAATCTCGGGATTCCAACCTCAGTTAAAATAGCTGAAAAAACTCAAAAACGTTTTGCTATTGGATACAAATATACGCTAAAATTGTTCTGTGGGCCGCACGGAATGTATCAGCATGACAAGGTTTGGACCACCCTGGTCTATCTTATCAAAAAACTCCCGACTTCGTTGACCGCTAGATCGTTGAAACAAGGTTTGGACCACCCTGGTCTATCTTATCAAAACACTCCCGACTTCGTTGACCACTAGATCGTTGAAATGCGATCGTGGAACCGTCACATAGTGCAAATAGTTCATTGGTCCAATTGTTGAAGAGAAAAGAATTTTTTTAAAACGAAAATGCATCAACAAGGAGAATACTAGGAAGACTCATAGGGCCATTTTGTGTTCATTAAATAAGTTTCAGTGTTTATTTTTTAATAAAGAAGGTTAATATGATACTTGAAGAAGAAAAATAAGCGAACATTTCGAAGTTTGAGTCGTCTGGTGAACTCGTAATATTTTAATAAACCGATATAAAATAAATACCCGATAAACTATATATAAAATTCGGCTCTAAAATTTCCTCTTTGCTTGGTGCCCTAAGCACGTGCTTATGTTGTTTAATGGTTAATCCAGCGCTAGTCAGCTGTAATGGTGATAAATATTGGGTAAGTTGGAAGTTTTTTCTTATGGATACAGTTTTGATGGATTTTGGGTTAGGTTTCAGGTTTAAGTAGATATAATTCCGCATGATAAACTAAAATCTGGTACAATTGAACTCCCTCTGTGATATCGCAGGCCCACAGCTCTGTGACATCACAATTGGGCAGCCGTGATCGAAACAGAAAGTGAAGAATCAATGTCCCCAGCAGTGGTTGTGAAGCGACAAATGTGTATTTGCAAATTTAAGCGCTTAATTTTTGTATTATCAAACCTTTGAGCTATATACCAGATTTTTTTCGCGGACCCTCCGAAATTGCTTCGCGGACCCCAAAAGGTCCGCGGCCCCTAGTTGGGAACCACTGTTCTCGACGCAAGCTCAGCCAAATCAGGAAAATACCTTGTACCCAAGCAAGATATGCAAATTTTTTTGTTAGGGGGCTCAAAAGTTGAAATAAACAAATCATTTGAAAACGTCAAGAATTCTGTATGTTCCAAAAAAGTAATGAAATTGGATGATATTAAAAAGGTTTGCTGTATTCATATTTAATCACGAGCTAAATACGAATCTTCCATTAACTACTAGTTTCAGGTGCACACCTTAAAAGAAAAAGTCTTCGGCGAAATATGATTTCGTTCTCTTAGGATAGCAACTTATTTGATGTTATTGTTCTGGTCACATAGGGTATTATGTTTTCTTGTTCTTGTCTCCTCGAATCTGTACTCAGTCACTTTCTATTTTTGATTTAATATCCACACAAACATATCAAATAACCCATTCTTCCGACGGAGTATAAATCAAAAATCCCGTTGTAAGGTTCTTTATAAACTGATCAATCGAATCCATTCCTATAAATTTTCGAGTGTAATTTATATTGAGAAACATTGTAATTGAGCAATCGCGCATTTTTATTTTATTTTCGCAAATTTGTTTTGTTTAGCATCGAAGCTTAATTAGATAACGTTTTCAACTCTTCAATCCGAATCTACTCGGGCATAGTTGAGGTTTTGAAGATCATAAATTGCCACAATTCGCTTCAGAAAGCATGTATACCTACTTCCCACGAGTAAACGCGCAATTACTCGTTTTTGACCACACGGAGTTCATAATGGAACGTGTTGTTACCAACCACGAAAAGTGATAAAATGGATGTTTAGGCCCATCGAACGTAAGTGATTTCTGATGTGCAATTGTAGCTTTATCATACCAATAACCACTCAGTCGGTTAATAACTTATATTACCATGATCAGTGGCGCAGCCAAGGGATTCGAAACCCCCTCCACGTCGCTAATGACACGTGCGATTGCATTTTGTTAAAATCGTCGATTGTTTTCGTTATAGCCTGGCGTGTTATTCAGACCGCAAACACCTTTACATCGGTATTTATTTTCCCCAAATCACTAACTTCCCTCAACATTTTCTTGTGCCACGAGGACGATGATAATTAGTTTTTAATTTGTCCTGTCACGGAACTGTGACTCCTGCGAGAAAAACGAGTTATTATACAATCTTCGGCCACGAGATTCTAAAGATAAATAAAGCATATGATCCGCAACCCAAAATTTCTAGATTGAAAACCAACAATATAAAACACTAAAATTAAAACGGTAAACACCATAGGTTTTGTGTTAGGGAGGCCCAGGACAGATTGAAAACTTTTTTTAGACATTGTAAATTTCAAAATTTCGTGTACCTATGGCACACATGATTGAATTGCTTTGGCAACCAAACCGGCACTGAAATCTAAAAAAAGTCGGCTTTTTCAACGAGTGACGTATCTCGGTGACTGTTTCAGAAGCTATCCGGCGAGGATATCGAAATGATCAATGTATACTTTTGATATACTAATATACTTTGTATGTATTTTTATTGTACTGAATTGAAAAATACTTATCAAAATTAAATATTATCCGACAGTTTCCGACTCACATTGTTATGTCCGCAGATTACCGTGGTACTTAGGAGAAGTAATGCTCCATTAGGTGGACGCAACCGCGAGATACGTTGAACACAATTAAACTAAATTAAGAGGATATTTTAAATTCTCCTAGTTGTCACGGATTGAATATTTGCGTGGTAATATTGGCATTTGGGATTGGCTCCAGTTTTGGTCATATAGGGGCACAATAACGCAGTTCCTGATCTATACTTGTTATATTGTTACTGTAATCTGAATATATTTAGAAGACACAGTGGGTATAGCGTTATGTTAAGCGTTTTTACGTTTGACTGATTTTCGTCCGCGGCATTCTCGTTACACGATTATATCGGGTAGTTTGTGAGTTTATAAGATTAGATCAACGATGGTATTAGGATGCAGTTTAAAATAGAAACTGACTCACGCAATGAAAACTTGGGTAAAACACGAAACCTGCAATTTTCAACTCAAAAACGTCAACAGATTTCATCGAATGAAACAACAGGGTTATTATTGGTTCGAATGACATGGAATTTTGTATTATCCTCTGATAAAGTAGACAGAATTGCCATTTTGAGATGTATTTTATGTCTTGTATGAATTATAGACAATGATAAATGGAATGCACGAATTCGCATTGGTTGGAAAAGTTTTGGTGACTCGTTCACTGTCATGATTAAACTTTGTTGTATCTTCGTTTATACGTCTGCAGGATTATATAACGTTGAATTTAGAACACTGAATATTTGATTGCTAATTTTTGTTATCTAGAATTCTGCAATTTCATGTAATATTTTTGAATTAATTTTGACCACAAAAATGCAAAGTTTGAAAGTGTAGTTTGAAACGTTCAAGGTCTGTGAATACCAATTATTTCGACTTACTTTGAACTGATTGGCAGTACGGATATTATCAAGAATTTAGAATTTTGTTGTCTGGGTAATATAGATTATTTTGTGAAACCCTTTTAACCATTTTGGCGATGAAAATTAGTGAAACATCATGTCTTATGTATTTACTTTTTAAGTCATGAGTCACAACCAGAATGCACCAATTATTCATCTCGAACTACATAGGGATTCTCAATTGTACAACTTCTAAACGAAATGCCTGGGGGTATAAATTCAATACAAAAATACAACCACCTGATGGACATTTGTCAATTGATGTAATTTGATATTGGTCATGCAATGCTCTACTACGACAAAATATAATATTTACATTTTAGTTTGTCGTGACCTTACCTCCCTTGCGTAAGTGTCGCGTCACTTTGGCAAATTAGGTCAGTTACACAGTACTAGTATTACTAAATCTGATATTTGTTGATAGTCATACGTTTCGGCTCATTGAAATATGATAGTGTATATGGCCATTGCTGTCGTTGTTTTTGGTTTCGTATTGTCCACTTCGATATTGGCAATTTTGAAGTTGTTGTTTTCCGCTCCGTTGGGGAGAAATGTCGCTATGGAAACGTCATAAATTTCGCTTCTGTCTCTTGTTGGGTAGACAATTGACCCATCCTTTTCGTTGTGTAGATTATCGCAACAGCATGGCCACAGGAAAACTAAATTGTGATTTTTTCGTTTGATTTTTTCCGCCAGTCTTTCATGCTGAATCCTTGTTAAAATCTTTATAAAATTTTTTCGTTAATCGTTACTTTTTTTTAAAATTTGTTTCTGTAGTTTTGCCTTCCCTTTATTCCGGCTTAGAATTTGATAAAGTACGTATTTCTCTCCTCCCACTAATTGTTTGTATTGGTGATTTAACTGTAGCCAGGAGATTTTCAGCGACAATTATTTTCAAGCAGTAATGGTTTATTTGCATTGATTGCATTTAGACTATGGATTTTGTCCACAAATTTCATTATGTTCCTAGTCATTATTATGTTTGGAATTTTACGCCCCATTCTAATGAGTTTTTGCACTATTTCTCGATTTTTATCGAACAAATTGTTCAGTAATGACAGTGCAGTCACGTACGCAATATCTGTCAACTTAAATGAAACCAAATGTGGTTCGGTGATAACCCATGCCCATGCGCATGAGTGCATCTTCATTTCATATCTGATCGAGATGTAAGTTATTCGACTTTCTCAATGCAATTTTCTTGTCACTTTGACTGACTTTGATGAAGATTGTCATATTTAAATGTGCGATTGAAGTCGTTATGGATATCAAAACAACATTCTTTGCATGAATTGGATTCGATAAGATTCTCGTGGGAATTGCATAAATAATATAGCGCAAACGCGAAATAAAAGTCAGTTCAAGAACTATAGGCCAGCAACGCTCGAAGGTACTTGGTGCTTTGGTTTGAAAAAATGTTGCAGTTGTTTATATCTCACGGCCAGCCCAAGTACTTGAGAGAAAGAGCTGGTTTTCGGAACATTGAACCCCCACACTAATGCAGAAAAGTAATGCTCCTGAAGTTAAAGGCCCCAAAGGCTGAGAAACATATGTCTTAAATAATGTTGACGCGAGTGTGATATGTTGCTGAAATTGATGATTCGGTATAATCTTGTTTGTTGAATGCAAATTCAATTCCAACTCTTCTCAAAAAGTCTGCTCAACTTACAAATTTTCACTTAACAGCTTATCATAGTCGAAATAAATTGAATTGTGACTTAGACTTTAGAACGAGAGCAGCCTAATAAATATTAACCATGTGGTAGTTCTTTACATGCAAAAATTATTCTCGGAAGCCCTCCGCCGCCATTACGAAACCACGACCTTGTAAATGTATATTTCAGGAGAGCGGTACAACGAAATGCTAGCGCAGTTGTCACGGTAACATCCATGAGAGGGGTATAAACCTTTGCGTTTATTTGTTGTAAAATGTAAACATACATCACTCTGGTTGGCATCACTGACAGATTACTGTGGCGTTTCAATTATCTAATAAAAATTTCTCGCTGCTTTTGTGGCCACTTTTATAAAGGTCACACCACCTTCTGAGAATACACCTAATGTATAATTGAACATGTGTAGATGAGTACGCAAGTTGAAATGTATTGTTCAAAAATATTATATATTATATTGAGTTTGAAGTTCATTTGTTGAAATAACCCGATCGATCAAATAATTTTAATCGTGTCTGCCGGCGTATGATTTTCCTATTCGTAAATGTGATGATTTGGAACGATTTTGAACTAAGATGCTTTTACCGGTATTTAATTTTACCTCAAAAACAACCCATTAATTTGTTTGATACTTGTTCTATTTTGCTGTTTTACACTAGTCATTTGTAATGTTTTACATCGTAAAAGAATTTAGGATAAATAATTGGGTAAATTAGCAACAAAACTTGCAAATATCTATTCTTATTCTTATACCAGCACTCCCATTGTTAGAGGGTAAACGAGATTTTGTACCACCGTGGATCTTGATCGCATTTTTCTCTCCAAATGGGATGTCCGTATTTGCTTATGTTAAATGGAAAATGTGTAATTTCAGAGCGAAGTAACCCACAGTGACTTAATGGATGTTTCTTGTCATGTTAGAGTTACTTTTGAACGATTAAACTTACATTTTATTAAATTTTCATTGATTCGTCTGTATCTCGTTTGTTTAAGTATTTTCGATATTTTTGTGGGGCTTATTAATAAATATCTCACTTTGGAAGGATATTTTATAACTTGTTAGCTTGAAATGATTTTTTTCTGATATTGATTGCTTATCTATATTAATGGAACATATCCTTGTACTCTAGGAAGAGTGATAATAGTGAAGCGTTTTTTAGTTTTAATTTTGAATTTGCTTTGAATTCCTTAGTTGTAATAAAAACCGGTAACTTGACTTAAACATCTGATTACGTGTGAACCGAATGGCTCAAATATCAGTCCATTTAATGATGTCGACCACGCCTTCCAAAACTTTATATATCGTGAATTTTTACTGAATTTTAGATTATTCACGCAAATTATATCACACTATTGGGCAACATATCATATGGACAGAATGTCCTTTACTATAGTTCATATGTTACGACTACTATAAATGAATTTCGATATTGCATGATATAAAATATAAGATCGATAAAAACCTTTGTTGCCCGGAGGAATCATTTTCAAACGAAGGAATCTGCCACAACATGCTTTAGCACCTAAGTACACGTTAAACAATTTATGTAACACATTTTCGAATGAAATAGACCGATATATATTTTCCCTCGAGCACTATATATTAGGCTATGAAGTATTGTTACAATTTTTGCATTGTTTATAATACCAAATTTCGATATCATTCGATTACTCGCTAGGCTGTTTCACTTATTGGATTGATTATGCTTACGTTATTGGATTGAAAGAGTATTCATTAGAGATTTTTATTCTGATGAGAGATCGTAAGATGAGAGACCTTATCACTGACGTGCAAAAATGCGTGATATGGTGACATCTTTCAAATCCTTTCAAGGGTGAGCCACACGGTACATTTACCATACGTTTCTCCTTATCATCCGCTAATTTTTCAATTCGTTATTCACCAATTTTGGTCCATATTTGTGAAATCATATTATTTTTCGATTTCAGATGCAATGTGGAATTCAACGATGCAGTGGTTGGGTGGCGATGTATTATGTCGAATATGTCAAATGTCTGCTCAGATGGGAATGTATATCAGTTCATTTATGGTCGTGGTAAGTACGCGTGCATTTTCAGCCGCTGTTAAATTGAGCGTGGTAGCGGTTGTAGTGCGTTCGAGCAATTAGTTTAGTAGAGGATGAAATTGACCGCCTGAATCAACTCGTGTAAAAGTTTTCGGACCAAAACGCTCGAGTTTATAATAAATTATAACATTTAGTTCGAGACATGTTTTAAAGTCATCAATTTCAAAGAATAAATCGACAAAGTCAAGTCAAAGATGATCAAAGCTTGAAATGAATTGGATTACTTCAACTGTTCGGTCTACACGGAATAGCACCGAATAGATAATTTCGGCTCTGGTCCAGTCTTTGATAAATGATCCCTCTTGAACTTGGAATATAGGTAACATACAACAACTCAAGTAGTAGCTTTTATAAGTAACGGAAAATCACTGGAAATTTCACACTGTAGCTTTAAATTCCAATTTTAAAACTTACGTGCACCATTTAAAACGCCCACCCAAGGCTTCGATCGTCATCATTGACGTCACACTTTTGTCACATTCTCTCACATAATCAAAGTAACAACAATCCCTAGCGATTTGTTCTTTCATCTTTTAAACCGAATATGTTTTCATACTGTTTGAAATGCCTTGTAATAAATATATCATTCATCTATAATCGACTAGCGTCGTCTACTGTAAGAACCTTCAGTGAATATATTTCACTTATTTATTTATAGAGGGTAGTTTATCCCGGTTGATAAAAAATCTCGACTTCCACCATAATACACGAGAAAAACTGTACATCACCCCTTTTTCGGTCTCTAATATATAATATTAATTTATTTTGGTGTCGAAGTATTTTTATTTCCAGTAATCGTTACTTGTATTTTGGAGCAAAACATAAACTGCATTTACCGTAATATGCACCGTATTTTTACCGTAGTTATTTACAAATTTGGCAGTATGTCAAGAGAATCACTCTCGGTTGTGAATCACAAAGTCTTGATGCAAAATTAGGCGTTGCGTTTAAAGCTTTGAAGCCTTATATATCCCTATAGCAAATGCCTAGAACTAGAAATTACTAGTATAGTTATTAGGGTATGTTCTAAAGACGTTGAATAAGGGTGGCAAATACATGATTTCGAGTATAAATTCCTGCAGGCTTCTACACTAAAGCCCATACCGACTTATATGTATGACTTTCCAGTCCAAATCTTTATTTTAGCATTCGTATTCTTATGCGTGATGCGTATCAGCGAGATCTGACTTGATATTTTCTATGACAACAATAACTTTTTGTATTGGCTAGTGAAAATATCAAGTTGGTAAAATCGTCACGGATAGTTAAACTTCGACGTGCTGTGGTCGAGCGGTTGAAAATTTGTAATGTTAACCAAATCTGTTGAAACCAAGTACGCCTGCAATATATATAGCCTAAACTTCTGATGTGTTTTAATTTCTTTAAATTAGTCTTTCTCTCGTTTCATAGGTTACGGCCTTGGACAGATGTTGCAGTATATTATTACCAATGGCAAACTCAGCTACTAAACAACGAAGACGAACAAAATATTTAGTCGGAGGAGCTTGGATTCTCAGCATACTGAGCGCAATACCGACGGTATGTACAATATTTACTCGGTAAAATCAATTCGAAATGTATTTTCCATAAGAATTCCCCATGTCATATTCATACGATTTTTATTCAAGTTTTGCATAGTTCACAGGTAATGAGAAACGGTTGCGGAGTGGAACATCTTGAAATACTATAGCTGCGAATATAAGTAAGATATAAATATCCCTCATAATTTGAATTTAAATTGTTCGTCACTCCGATAACCAAAACCGATGCCGCGTCCGTCATCTTGTTAAGTACCAATACTACGAACCGATCTCGTTTTGTTATTATACTTATACTTACTTATCTCATAGTAGTTCCGGCTCGGCAAACTCGCACATCCACATCGCATCACTTGTGGGATACTAGTTGTGAATTTGGGTTTGAGCTTATGAAAGGGATTTGTCCCAACAAACAAATATGGAGAATTTAGGAAATTTCATTATTAATTTGAGTTCATTATCATTACATTTTACCATTTATACTTGCTAATATTTTTTGAGGCCTTATATCACACTTTATAAGTACTTGAATTAACTGTCGAATTTGATATGACGACGAGTTTCATATGATGACTTCCGTATGGTTTTATGGGGATATTCCGCTATTTTTGATAATGAACTGGGTATTGAAAAGTGTTGTCATCATTATGTGTTACGTCATAATGTAAGAAAATATTGGCATTACTATTAGTAATAATTAGCTATATATATTTCAAAGTACATGTTGACTTCCACAAAAATGAAGAAAATGTATTCAATATTGATTGCGCTTGAACTTCTGTTTGTGTATGATTGTACCCAAAAGTTTCAGAAATCTAGGACGTCTTGTACAAAAGTTATGCTCTTTTTAGAATTTAGGAAATTTCATTATCAATTTGAGTTCAATATTATTACATTTTACCATTTATACTTGCTATTTGCTAATATTTTTTGAGGCCTCATATCACACTTTATAAGTACTTGAATTTACTGTCGAATTTGATGTTCATATGATGACTTCTTTATGGTTTTATGGGGATATTCCGCCATTTTTGATAATGAACTGGGTATTGAAAAGTGTTGTCATCATTATGTGTTACGTCATAATGTAAGAAATATTGGCATTACTAATAGTAATAATTAGCTATATATATTTCAAAGTACATGTTGACTTCTACGAAAATGAAGAAAATGTAGTCAATATTGATTGCGCTTGAACTTCTGTTTGTGTATGATTGTACCCAAAAGTTTCAGAAATCTAGGACGTCTTGTACAAAAGTTATGTTCTTTTTAGAATATGTTTCAAATTACTTTCTTGGCATTAGGGACAGACATCAGTTACGCAAAATTGTCGATCACAAATCTGCAGGGACGGTGTCGGTTACACTCAGTAAAGTAAGTGCACTGCATGGGTAATCATTTCCAAACATGGCATGATCGGTCCGTATTGGTTTGAGGACGAAGAGCTGAAACGTTGAATACAGAACGTTACGAGGTGGTGCCGAGAAAATTCTGGACATCATTTGGGCTACGCGGAGGGATTGGTAGAAGTTATCAGCGGTTACATTACGACGAGGCTACTCCCCACACATCAAATCACACGCTTGACTTACTGAAAGATTTATTTCAGGAAAAGTTGATAAGCAGTCAACAGTGACGTCGACTTCATACATCGGACTTGAACCCCCCACATTTTTATCTGTTAGTGTATTCGAAAGACAATGTGTATCAGAACATTCCTCAAATAATTGGTAAGCTCAAGGCTGCAACTGCAGTAAAAACATGAAAATCGCTAGAACGGCAGTGCGTGCGAGTGACAATTTTGCACAAACGAATGCAATTCTGTCTCCAACGCCGAGGAGGACATTTGGAAGATATTCTAGGTTGAACTTGAATTTTGTGCAAAACGTCTTTAATTTCTGGAACTTTTGGGTACAATCATACACAATCAGAAGATCAAGTGTTGACAAAATTAATTAATTTACTCCATTTGCATACAAGTAATTAGTCAATTTCTGGGTTCGTTTTTTTGGATCATCCCGTATCCTGCAATATTAGAAGGTCTACATTACCATCGCCACAATATGCTATATGGGAGCTTCAGGTTTACCAATACTTTGTGTGTACTAATATGAAAGCATATTTAACGATCATTTTTATTTTGCAGGCCATAATATTCGGAGTGAAGTCTGTCCCGTATTGTCCAGATATGCCTCCACTTTCTCAGTGTGTTGATGACGTCTTGGTGAATCGAACGAGTCTTAGGCCTTATTATTTTTTCACTATGGCCATGAGCTTTCTTTTTCCGATGACGTTCAGTTTATTATTTTATTCGTTGGTGATCTGTGAGATTTCGAACATGATGCGACGAGATAGAGGTATGAAATCGGCTATATAGATAAGCTTCATTATAGTAATCAACCATACTCACCATTAATCGAGACCTTGCCCCTTGGTATACCATTCAAATCATGATGAAACCGAAATCTCGAGTGGGGTAATTTTTGGGATGTTTAGAAAATTCTCTCCAAAGTCGATTTTAGACAACCCAGCATTGATATGTAAGAAGCAACGTGTTAGATAAAACCTGAATTTTTTTTTCAGTAATTCTAAGAACTAAACTCATGCTTTACACACACCGTGGGCTACCTGACTACCGTGAAGTCGTTATTTAGCCATAGTCACGCCACACCCTTATTTCTCACAATTCACAAAATAAAAGGCTTTGGTTGGTGGCTCTCTCGTACATCTTATTCTAAAGTCCTGCTACAGGTCGTTTATAACTGAGTAACTTATAGTGTGCTATCCAGTCATTGGTGATTATCTTACAAACGTTCTCCATTCGTGAAGTTGAATCCTATTAATTTTTAGAGAGACTTGGCCGAAGAGATTCAACAGTCAGCATTATGAGAGCAAGAAAGAAGACATTGAAGATCACTGGAATGGTCATGTTCTCTTTCCTGCTATTTTGGGGACCGTACTACGGAATTGGAATATACGATTGGTTTAATCCAGACAAAAAGCCGCCGAAACAGGTATATTTTTTGGTAAATCGCGTGTGAGAATCTATTTTAAAGCTCACTCGGAAGCAAGAAAAACAGGAGAGAAATGTTGCAGATGATCATTGAAACGCTATGAGATACGGAAACATTATGAAATTACGAGATGCAATAGAATTACGCGCGTTAGTAATTACCCGTTAACCCGAGACTTGAAAAGTTTCAAGTCAACAAGATCAGGAACACAGCCAAGTGGTGATAAATTTTCGCACAACCATAACACCTTAGTTGAATTTTTGAAGATTCTTCTTAAAATACCTTCCAGATTGCTACAATATTGTTTCTACTGATGTACTTTCATCCTGCTATTCATCCATTCATATACGGTTTCCTGATGAAAGACGTACGTGACCGATTTAAAACGACGATGCTACATTTGGAGAAAATATTTACCTGCAGTGCAGCTGAGTATGTATTGTAATATCGTTTTTCTGCGTAATTATGATAAATAATTGAACTTGTGATTTGGAGGGATAATTTCACAACGGTGTAACGAATCAAGTACATTATAAGGATATTTTCCCAGACGGACGCTCAAAAAAATTATAAATCTTACTAGAGGAAAATTGTATCAAAACTCTTTTTATTGAAATGAAAGTTTCATTTTATAGCAATATTATATAACATACATATAGATACTTAAAAAAGCGTTGGATTTTGTGTTGTCGATACTGTTAGCGATAATGTCGCTTCACATTAAAAAACCTGGTGGTTCTAAGGTTTATTTCTATTTATTTTTGCATGGGTTTCCCCATTTATTCAAATTTCAAGTTTTTTCCATTTCACACAATGCACGTTAGATTTCAATTTAATTTCAGCACTCAAATCTACCTGTCATTGAATAATTACAGTGAAACTTGCGGTAGTGATTCCATTCCACATGTTTCACCAAGAGCTGGCACAGCCCATAGTATACATACATTACACTATACCTCAATTTCAAATAATCCAAATACAGTAAAATCGATAATATGCCAAATTATACGTAACTAACAGTTGGGGTTACGTGAAACTAACTACCTTTCCCTGCTCTACGCCTTTGCGCATGTGCATCCGTATGCGTATAACGCGAGGATGCTAAAGCAAGAGTGAAAATGACTATTCTATTTAAATCAAGAGTCTTGCTGCACACTTACACAAATATATTTCTATAACGTTCAGTCTGGCCGAGGTCAGACTTCTTCAGACAAGCATTTTACAGCTATAACAACTTTACAACTTATTTGTCAGTTAGCCGTCGGTCAGACGAAACGTTACAAAAATATATCTGTGTAAGTTTGCAGCAAGACTCTTGAATTAAATAGAATGCCAAATTATAATCGTGAATATAATAATAAATTTACAGTTTCTTTGATTATATTAATAGTCAAACAGCATTTGATTCCGATAGATTGAATTTCGAATTTTATTGAAACTGAGTATTTCTCCACCTACGACCCTTATGAATATTACCTCATCGAATAAATTCATAATTCTTTCGCTGGTGGCTTCTCAAATCTCATTATTAAGCCACTGCACTACATCAATGCTAAGGACTGTGTTGAATCATTGTAATAGACTTTTCTCGAGTTCAAACAAGGCTATGGAGGCAAGAAATCTTATTCTTTTTGAAAACGGGGCATTAAAGGAAATTGTATAGCAATGTTATAATAATATAGCGCTTCGATGTTTTTCACGAATTCCTAGTTTTTTTTTTTTTGCTGATCATTTGGCCGCTTATTTAGCAAATAGGCTCAGCTTTACTAACACTTTTGCTCTATCGCATGCAGAACTATGAAGGCTTGCAAATTTTTACAACTAAATGGCTACTGGGAAAAAATAATGCAATGCTTGGTGGAAACATTTATCTTTAATTAATCGGTGCGTTGTCCAAGCGGACGTGCTCATTTTCTATCGCTCTCTCTCTCTACTTTTCTCTCTAATCTCTCTTTTTTTTCTGCCTTCCTGATTTGGAATCTAAATTGTTCTACTTTGCTGATTTATTTTTTGACTAATATTGTTTAGTTCTATCTAATGGGTTTATGATAATAGTTTTGCTAACGAGCCGCAGTGAATTTAATGTTAACTTCAGCTTTTGCTTGTAATATCATTGCAAGCTGATGCTGCGTTTTGGAATACAAACAAGTGCAGTTAGCCTTACCTCATTTGATGTTGTGACGCCATGATGATGATGGCATCATCAAAGGCGCTAGCTATCAAGCATATACCGGTGACATATGTATTAACATTATCATTCATATCGTTTATTCTATCTAAATAAGCAGATTTTTTGCTGCTTGTTATTTACTGTTTCCAGTCCTGCATTAAAGGACAGGCAATAGCATATTTTGAAAGACAAATAAACATGCTAGCATTGGGATGATCTAAACCATATTATGGCGGTAAGTTATCACGGCAATTATCACCATGTGGTATAATATATTTTTGTCTGTTTATTATTAACATCGTAACCATAGCTAGCTACAGTAATCAAGATCATTTGCCAGAATATATCATAATCTTTTGTAATCGGCATATACAATCACTCAGATAATGAAAATTTTTATGCTTTTGAATTTAATGTATGTTCTCATCCGATATGTCATGGGGCGATAAAAGTACAAGATTAGTTAACTCTATTCTGGCACAGTATTTTCGAATAAAACGGTTTGGTTTAACTTACTGTGTTTTAATGGTTTCTTATTCTCAGCATTTTTTTGTTATTCCGTATATAGCCTGTCCATATCACATCAATTTTATAAAATTTCATCTGCATTATTCGAGTGTTTGCCTATTTCGGTCGACTTGTTCATTTTTTGCTTTTGTCGCCTCAGACAATAAATGCCATTGCTAAGGCCTTCCCGTTACCTCGCAGCATTGAAGAACTGCGCCGTCGACGTCAGAGTCGTAACAGTATGGACAACAGCGGTGTAACAACCAATACAAATTTGTACCTGGGGCAGGATTACTCCCGTACTGGCCTTCGGGGCGGTTCGAGCTCCGGATACGGTCCCTACTATCCGGGTGGCAGCTCTCGCAGCGCAGAATCATCAGACACACCCACGATGATGCACACTAACTCATCAGAGCTCGCACTTCTGAGAAACAACAATGAGGATATTTCCCCGTAACTAGATGTTCTTTCGTTCGTTGAAGTTAGTTAGTGGTTGCCTACATAATTGCCTGCTTGGTTATTGCTCATGTTTAATGCGCGTTGTTCGCTTGGCATGGCTTTGACCAATAAAGGTCTTTGTATAATCATAGCTTATAAGATTGTATAGCACCTGAATATACCGGCTCTATACAATTTATAAAAGTCATAGTCGGTGGAAAGGCTACGTTCGGCATTTGCAGTTTGCGACTGCGTCGCTTTAACCGGAATAAAATTTAGTTAGTCTTCGGTCGCTAATCACCGGCGTGCTTTTTGCGCGAAAACCTTAGAGCGAACCACTAGCTTTGCGATGAATCCTACCTCCAAAATTCATTCTAACCATTTTCGTTCAAGTCCAAGTTACCTACAGGCACTATACATCAAATCGACTGTTTCGGAATATCCTTTTCACATAAAAGTACCGACTCGTACATAATAAATCCACATTTGAGGAATCAATTCTATTAATTAGCATTGCTAAACTTTCAGAAATAACATCGTCTTTTGGTTGCGCAAATTGGGAAGAATGAGATTGAAACCTTGTATGTATCCTTGAAATCACGTTGCTAAAACATGTGGTGTAGAGCCGGGGAAGTTCTTCTATACCTTGAGCGATCTAAAATACCGACTTCTTCTCCCGCAACAGGCAGAAATTTTGACTCTGACTCTTGGATTCGGATGGAGAAATCCACTCAGACTTGATACAAAAAAGTTGATTACTTTAACTTTGACTTGTGCAATACTTTTTTGATTCAGGTTAAAATTTTCGACTCGAATCCGGGAAATTTTAAAATATGACTCTGACGCTTGTTCATAACTTATTGTGTCGCTCGTAGCCTCACGGGTTTTCCATCAATCATGTATTCATTTGCTGCGTAATAATATGCTATTGTGTTGCGTGTTCATTTTTTTTTGTAGCATAGCATCATAATTTCTGCTTTTTTAATTTCTAGTTGCAAGTCACTAGAAGATTCACATATGCATTAGTTTGCTGCATGCCCATTAATTAACAGCATGTACTAATACGTTTAGAATTGTGCTTCCCTATATGCCCGACTAAGCTGGATCGATATTTAATAAATATATATATTATCATTTTAAATCATATATCATGGACTGTCATTTATTTGTAGTCATGCCTAAGGACAACTGTTCATTTATCGAACATAAATTTATCATTATTAGGGGTGCCCGACGAATTTACTAAGAAAGAAATTCGAAATTTATTTTCAATTGATACCTTTTTCCAACTACGGAAATCGAAATTCTTGCTGATATATGTAAATTATCTTTTTCTAAAGAAAATCGTAAGTAAACTTAACATAATATAACGATTTCGCTGCAAAGTATAATGTGAATAGATAGTCTTATTGCAGAAATTCACAATACTCAGCTATTTGTGTATGATGGTCCTTAGTACCTGATCCTGATTTTTCACTAAATTCTTGCATGCCGGAGCGAAATTTTAAATGGAAACATGAAGTTTGCGACATCTTCAATTTACTTTGCATGTGCTGCTTTTACTTTTGTGTTTTTGTTCATACTTTTTTCATTAGAAGCAAATATTATAAGCAATTTATTGACAGAAAAAATATTTTGCTTGGTACAGAAAAGCTAAAGCCCAGAATTTACATTTTGTGCGGGATGATTTTAGTCCACATTAGGATTTAAAAAAATGATTGTCAATTGTTTAAATTTTTGTTTTTTATATTTCCAGTGTGAACTACAGTGATAACCATGTCGGATGCTTTTCGTCCCCCGAAAAAGAACGTTATTCACAGACTAACGGATACGCACTTGCCAAAAATATGCGGGAACCAGTAAAACGTAATAGCAATGCGCAAAAACCAGTCAACGGAGAAAGAGATAGACTTATAAGTGCTAATAGCTCCGATGATAACAAACAATGTGGTGACAGATCCACACCAGATTCGAGTCAAAATCCGGATCGAGTTGTGGAAAATCCGGAAAATAACGGCATTGTTCCTCGCGCTTCAACTGTATCTTTTAGGCTTCCTGGTTCGGTCAAAGTGACCGCAGAACCCGCCACCGGAAATGCTTTAAATAATAATAATAAAGAGATGACTAACAGCAGTGATGATATTATAAAATCTACGAACGTCTAGAAAATGTCACCATCTCTATTGAGGAATTTTGCCTACAAAAACAGCATTACCATATTTGTTCGATATTGCTGAAAGCGACCGCAGGAAGAGAAGTTGGATGATTCTGTTGTCCATTAAATTTATACCAGGCGAAATATTTTTCAAGAAACGGTTACAAATAGAATATGAATGCACTATTGCAAGTCTTTCGATTATCGGTTTGTTTTTGCGTATTATACCCACTGAAATCGTTTAAAATTGCCCTAATTTTGGGTTGTGATTGGAACATAGTATGTCGTGTTCGAAGCGCAAGTGTTTTACTTATCCCCGTCACGCAGCTCTCCAGGTCCAAACCTATGTTATCCGAGAATCCCTTATTGAATTTTCGCAAACTTGGCAAATTAAATACTGTGAATAACAATTATGTTACTTTAATACTTTTGCAAGTGTGCAAGGAGTGTGTTCCTGTCCTCTAAATAAAATGTTTCTTAACGAATTAATTGGTCGGTTCAAATTATATTTACCATTTTTTCTCTTATTTTCTCATATTTTGTTCCAAAGTTTACGACTGGTACCATTCTACTATTTTCTATGTATCACCCACGATAGAATTTTGGTGTTATCGGAGTATGTTTGTTCAACTATGGTCAGTACTTGATTAATAAACTTGCCATGTTTGAACAAACATGATCGAGTAATACCCATATTCTCTCAGGGCATTTCAATTCATTTCATATGTTATATATTGTTTCAATTATTTTTATATAATATAGTTAATGGTCGAGATCTTTTTGCTTTCTGTGACTGAAAGTCTCCGATAACGTTTGGATGATATGGTTCATCTAAGGGTGTTGAATAACACTAACAAGACTTGCAAGTAATTGCAATTATTTTTAATCGGACTTATTATCGAGCGAATAACACAAAATTGATATTTGGAAATTTTCGCACGTACACAAAAGCATTTTCGACCATTCAAGCGAATTGCTTTGTTTCGGCGCTTTCGAAGTGTTAATGCGTTTCGTTCCTCCAATTTTCGACTAAAGGTCATATAAAATTGAGTTCACGGTGCTAATTTTATTGTAGGAGTGTCATTGCGAACAGCTCAATATTTGAATGATGCTTTTGAAATTATCTCAAGTTTAAGTTTTCAGCTATATGTTGAAAAATGAAAGTCATTTTATGAAGGACACCCTGAAAAACGCATTTTTATAACATTGAACAATATTGTTATTGATATTAATGTTGACTATTTCCTCTCCCTCTCTCGCGTCTTTTTTAATAAACTCAACGAACAAGCGTGTTCTTACTCATGTATGATCCTAGGTCTTTTCCTTATTTCAAGAAATAGATTGGTATCAACTATGATCTGGTCTATTCATGAACAGTCCTTTTCCAGCGTTGTGTCTATAATATATATATCAACCTTTCTTCATGTTATTCCTGCTGGATCAAGTTTAAAGTAAACTAGTGTTCTTGCTCTTGATTCATTATTAATGTTACGCCGCTGAATTTAAGAATTTGGCTTGTTGAATCGAATCTGATGATATCTCCAAGCTTCTCATTCTGAACCATTTCAATAAGAAAATTTTTCAGCAAGATTACGCCCACTCATTCAAAAGCAACGAAGACTCGCCCTCGATAGAAGTTACGGCGACAACTGAAGAGCTACTGACCCCAAACAGAATTATGTTGGTAAATCACACGTCGGTAAATATCGATTAACACTGGACTTGCAAAAGTTCTCGACAATATAATCAGGAAAACAGCTGAGGTAGTGAAACAACATAATTGAAGTTCTTGGAAAAAATGTGCCTCGATGTTCGTGGCGAATATTAAAAACTATGTAGGCTCGAGATTTGGCACCGGGAAGCCAGAAAAGAATTTGAGGTTGTATTTTGGAGCGCTGCACATCAACAAAGAGGTTGTTTTTGCAATCAGAGAAAAGATTTAATAAGGGAAAAAAATCTCATCATATTAGCCGTAGGTGCCTGCCTTGGTACAGGAGGTAGGTGTGCCAAGCTCTATAAAAAGTTTTCAAATATCCAGTTGACGAATGGTGTACCCTATGGCCGATGTACTATATCATATATATGTCATATAATATATAACTATTAAAACATCGCCGGGAAAACTCCTCCGAGGAAAGCCTAAGCCTTATTGTTTATCAGTTTAAACACCACGTGATTCTATTTGGGTCGCCAATAATGACTACTGTGTTGATAAGTAAATCAAGCACTTTTCTAATGATTGCCAAAAGACTAATGAGGGGTATTTATCGAGATTCGTTGGAACACACAGTTTTTGAAAGCAGGAGCTACGTTCTGCTAACGCCACAGCGCATTCTGAAGAGATATCAAGTCGCAGAATTTGGTTTCAGATGGTACCATCGATGAGGAATAAACGCGAAACCAGCACGCGATCTTTGAAGCACAGGATCCAGCAAGTAGCGAAAACAATATGTACAGGGCATATCACAAATAAGTTCCCTGGATGAATCCTAGTCACCTTTCTTATAATCATCAGGAGTTCATCGGAACGGAGACTCATGTCATGGATTATAAAAAAAGCTGCAATAAAACATGGAATTGAGAATCCAATCCTTTTATTTTAAAACTTTGTTGATAACTGATCATTCTTGAGACGTTCAGAAACATGTATAAGATATAACAAAGTATTATCACTCGGAACAGAAATAAACGTTTGTCGAATCATAGCATACGCGCCAATACGGAAAGTCCACTACAAATTGTCCCGGACGAGAATGTCCGTGTTATGTATTTATTTTTTTTATGTTTTTAAATACTTTAATGCTTGACCTCTTATTCGTTGTTTTGCCGGGCCTTACCAAGTGGTGTACCGATATATCGGTATTAGCAATATCGGTCAAATTTTTGGTATCGGTAATGTATCGGTATCGGCTAAATGAAGACCGATATTTCCTATATATTTTCCTTTTTGATATGAAACAGAATGTTTTAAAAAAAGGTTGGAATACTGATGTTTAAATTATTTTTTGCATTGAGTGATCGTGAGCTATGAGCCATGCACCCGCGAGTAGAAACAGGAATAGGATTCTGACCTGTTCTTAGCTATTTATCATTCAAACGCTTAACTAATCTGGGTATTTTCGCGGCCAAATTTTTATATTGACATTCTTAATAGTAATTATGAAGAAATATATCAATCGAATATTAGTGGATTTTCTAATGTGTAAAATACAAAATATGTAGTTACATTGGCACAAAATCTTGCGCACTTAAGACGTAACTCAATGTATCAATTTGATAATATTCATTTATTTTACCACCCTGATAGGCAAACCTTATGAGCAGGAATGGTCATAACCATTGACTATTTTGAATACTTTCTGAAACATATTTTCGATACTGAGATTCCGAATACATTGTGAAATCCCCCACATAAATGTTATTAGCCGTAGGTGCCTGCCTTGGTACAGGAGGTGGGTGTGCCAAGCTCTATAAAAAGTTTTCAAATATCCAGTTGACGAATGATGTACCCTATGGCCGATGTACTATATCATATATATATATGTCATATAATATGTAACTATTAAAACATCGCCGGGAAAACTTCTCCGAGGAAAGCCTAAGCCTTATTGTTTATCAGTTTAAACACCACGTGATTCTATTTGGGTCGCCAATAATGACTACTGTGTTGATAAGTAAATCAAGCACTTTTCTAATGATTGCCAAAAGACTAATGAGGGGTATTTATCGAGATTCGTTGGAACACACAGTTTTTGAAAGCAGGAGCTACGTTCTGCTAACGCCACAGCGCATTCTGAAGAGAGATCAAGTCGCAGAATTTGGTTTCAGATGGTACCATCGATGAGGAATAAACGCGAAACCAGCACGCGATCTTTGAAGCACAGGATCCAGCAAGTAGCGAAAACAATATGTACAGGGCATATCACAAATAAGTTCCCTGGATGAATCCTAGTCACCTTTCTTATAATCATCAGGAGTTCATCGGAACGGAGACTCATGTCATGGATTATAAAAAAAAGCTGCAATAAAACATGGAATTGAGAATCCAATCCTTTTATTTTAAAACTTTGTTGATAACTGATCATTCTTGAGACGTTCAGAAACATGTATAAGATATAACAAAGTATTATCACTCGGAACAGAAATAAACGTTTGTCGAATCATAGCATACGCGCCAATACTGAAAGTCCACTATAAATTGTCCCGGACGAGAATGTCCGTGTTATGTATTTTCTTTTTTCATGTTTTTAAATACTTTAATGCTTGACCTCTTATTCGTTGTTTTGCCGGGCCTGGCCAAGTGGTGTACCGATATGTTATATCGGTATCAGCAATATCGGCCAAATTTTTGGTATCGGTAATGTATCGGTATCAGCTAAATGAAGACCGATATTTCCTATATATTTTCCTTTTTGATATGATCCAGAATGTTTTAAAAAAAGGTTGGAATACTGATGTTTAAATTATTTTTTGCATTGAGTGATCGTGAGCTATGAGCCATGCACCCGCGAGTAGAAACAGGAATAGGATTCTGACCTGTTCTTAGCTATTTATCATTCAAACGCTTAACTAATCTGGGTATTTTCGCGGCCAAATTTTTATATTGACATTCTTAATAGTAATTATGAAGAAATATATCAATCGAATATTAGTGGATTTTCTAATGTGTAAAATACAAAATATGTAGTTACATTGGCACAACATCTTGCGCACGTAAGACGTAACTCAATGTATCAATTTGATAATATTCATTTATTTTACCACCCTGATAGGCAAACCTTATGAGCAGGAATGGTCATAACCATTGACTATTTTGAATACTTTCTGAAACATATTTTCGATACTGAGATTCCGAATACATTGTGAAATCCCCCACATAAATACTACTCACTTTTCTAAAATCCAGGGACATAGAAATTAGGCATTGATAATTAGCATTCAGTCATGAGATTCAGTGTGATATAAATGAAGTGTGATATAAAGCAACTAGGCTCCCAGTTTCAAATCATACAGTAGAATCGAAGTCAGTACACTCATTTTTCAGCATGATTATTAATTCTGACCGTTTATCGTCTAGCGCGAGTGTATTTTAGTCCATCGATATCGGTAAGCTAAGTCCGGCACAATTATATCTCTTTACACAGGTATTAAATATTGTGATTCCATTCATTTTAAATTTGTTTAATTAATACACAATTTACTCATAGATTTATTGCCGTGGCCGCCCAGACTGTCTCGAAATATACGATAATATTTGTAAAATATTATAAAATGATAAAATCAAAAACATCATCGACGTGTTATAGGTATTTCTTGTCGGCGCTGATTGAAATCCTTTCATGTCGACTGTAGTAATATATTTTTCGCGACGCAAGATTACGATAAAACACAAAACAAAATATATGTAAAATGTTTACAATTAAAACGTGGACACAGCGCTAAGATCTGTGGGCGAAATTCGATATTCTTATAAACACGAAAAACGATATTCGAAGGCCGCGATACCAATATTTAAATTCAAATTGGACATCCCTGCCTATGAGTTTCTAATTTAACAGCAAGATTACTAGCGTCAGTGCATAATGCATATAAATTAACGCATCAGAATCCTAAACATCAATTTCTTATGATGTATTATGTCGCTTTTTCAATCTGAAATAATGTGTAATATGAATAATACTCAAGGGCTATTTTTTTAACCCGTCTGCCCTGCACACTTAAAGTAATAAATATATAGTATCGGCCTTCTTGTAATATCGGTATCGGTATCGGCGTTTTAGTTGGTATCGGCGGCAAAAGAGGTATCGGTACATCTCGACAGTCTGACTACTGTGCTAGCTTTTGAATATGTAATATGAGACTGGAGTACGCCAGGAACTGGCCGACATAGAACTGTTACTGGTGTGCCAATCACTATCATCTATTCTAAAACCTCGTCGTCGCTATAATGTAGTTCAGTTATGAGTAGGCTTACCATAAATCTGAAACAAAAAACCGGGACGGTGCGATTTGGCAAACATTCGGTCGATTGCCAGTCTTTGTAATATTGAAACGTCTACCATGTCATTAAGGGTATATACGGCTGTAAATCTCTACTGATCATTGAATTAGGAAAAACACAAAAAAAGTAGTTTGTACGAGTATTATTTATTTAGACCAAAAGTATTGTCCGCAGATGGAACCCTTCTCAAAAGTTCATGTTCTGATTTTTTCATAAAACTGATAACAAGAGACATCACCATTAAATTTGCAGGTCACGAGTGCTTTTATATATTCTTCTGGCATTCTGAACCCTCTTTCGGATCAAAAAAATTTAACAATGGAGAAAATCCGTTCAACAGATGCCGATGTTCCGGCAAACAAAATCTACGAGTTTCTGCAAATTCGAAATGCTAATATTCGGTATTTGTCGAAAAGTGCATCGCTATCAAAATCTGACTAGCCAACCAAACATATATATCATTTATCAATTTTGAAGACCAATCACTTCAGTCCAGTTTATTTCACCCTTCAAATTTGTTCATATGTTTGGCCTGACAGCATTGTAGGCTTCATCATGCAGCTACGATAGACATTTCTCGTAAAAATTGCAAACATTATAGAGTTACGTCGATTTCGCCAGAGCGTTCCAAGGATTTCAGAATTACAAGTGATTGCGACGGAATTATCAGACTTTACCCTTTTTCCTTCAAATTTAGCTTCACATCTGACATCTACGGCAGGGATCGGCAACCTTTTGTCGATCGCGGGCCAAAATTAACGGTTGCGAGTCATTGGCGGGCCGCACATATTTTTAGACAGCTGAAACCGAACGGATGATACTTTTTATAATAAAAATCAAGCAGTAATAAATACATCTCTCGAATAGAATATAGATTTATTTCTTCATTGCATCTCAAAAAATTCCATTTGAATATTTTCAGCGCCATTGAATTTGCACTTAGCATCAACTTTTCTGCGTTTTGTTGCAATTTGTTTAATTATAATTAAATTATAGGCACATTAAACGAGTAATTGTGAATTATATACTTGTAAGGTTATAATATAATTTAGTTTAAAAAATATAATTGTCAAAACGGCTGTTTTGTTACTATAATTCAGTGAAGCGTCACGAGCCGGATTATAATACTCTGCGGGCCGGATCCGGCCCGGGGGCCGTAGGTTGCCGACCCCTGATCTACGGCATTACTATTATCTTTTTCAAAAATTAAAATAATTTTGCTGAAGTAGGTGAGCTGGCAAAGGACAAATTTCAAGTACGTTGGAACATTTAAGCATAAGAGTAGGACCGTAAATATATACAACTACGGTAGAACATCCTTCTTGAGAATTTGAATAACTTTTCAATCTTTCAAACATTTCCGTAATCCTTTGCAAAGCAGGTAATAAAGGGAGAAACCGAGTGTTGCCATGCTGTAATAGCCGTTGATATTCAATATCAACAAAATCGCAAAATGGTTTTTGCTCTGTTACTCGGACAGTGTGAATGTAAAAATAATAATACATTCTGACAACAACACAAACAGGCAAAGTATCTACGGCATGTTGGAAAGGGCATCGCAGTGCAGTGTTGAACTACATGAGCCGCACAATCTATACCGGTTATATTTCTTTTAGTTTGAAAAAAAGCATTATTTGTTTTTCGTCTTTTTACGCCTTCAAAGTTGGTGTTGCAGTTATTCGCACAGAATCCAACAACTTTTCGGAGAACAGAGAGCAAGTATTCAGTAAAAGTTTTGGCGGTTTCCATGGGTAGAGATTTGAATTCTAATAGTTTTATCTTCACACCAACATCAGGTAAAAAATAACGAACCACAACTGGAACAAGCTTTAAATTTTTTCTGTTTGATGCATCGAAGGTTACTGATACGAAACTGGTTTAAAGTAAATCATCATTAGGTTCAGAGGAGAACAGCGGAGCAATGCAATTAAAAATCACCGACTTTCATTTATTTCTGGCTAAACGTGCAAAATCAGCTAATCCGCTTATCAGACAGCGGACATCAGAAATTCTAACTGTGTATATTTACAAGTTAACGCAAATTCAGGCTAAAAAAAATTAATTTAGAGGTGCAGTCAAAACTTTGGCAATGAATAGCAGTGTGATAGTAAAACATATACCGATTGTGACATAACAATAGAGCAATTTCTCTCTCTCTGAACTAGCGAAGTGTGTCGCAAAACAGTGGTAAATGGGCTGCCATCGTTAAAAAAAATTGTAATAATAATGAATATGAATTTTTTACCCACGACAGTCGTGCTGACAAACCGGGACATTTGAGTCAACCGGCCGGGACGCCGGGACAGCTCGTCAAAACCGGGACTGTTCCGGCTAAACCGGGACGTGTGGTACGCCTAGTTATGAGGCTCTTTGCGAGTGTTTGAGCAAGTTCCCCAGACCAAATCACCGACTTTCATTTATTTCTGGCTAAACGTGCAAAATCAGCGAATCCGCTTATCAGACAGCGGACATCAGAAATTCTAACTGTGTAAATTTACAAGTTAACGCAAATTCAGGCTAAAAAAAATTAATTTAGAGGTGCAGTCAAAACTTTGGCAATGAATAGCAGTGTGATAGTAAAACATATACCGATTGTGACATAACAATAGAGCAATTTCTCTCTCTCTGAACTAGCGAAGTGTGTCGCAAAACAGTGGTAAATGGGCTGCCATCGTTAAAAAATATTGTAATAATAATGAATATGAATTTTTTACCCACGACAGTCGTGCTGACAAACCGGGACATTTGAGTCAACCGGCCGGGACGCCGGGACAGCTCGTCAAAACCGGGACTGTTCCGGCTAAACCGGGACGTGTGGTACGCCTAGTTATGAGGCTCTTTGCGAGTGTTTGAGCAAGTTCCCCAGACCAAATTTAACAGATATACTAAAGACTTCCCCAGACCAAATTTAACAGATATACTAAAGACTGTCTACCGATCAACTTTTACATATCCAATTCCATAGTTTCTAATCTACTCCCAGTTTTACATACGAAGGTAACTTACAGTGTCCATGTAGGTTTTTCATTTCGCGGGCGTTACCATTTAATTCATTAGGTAGTCGTTTTCCACCTTACATATATAGGTATAATCATAATAACAATTTCATGCAATCTTAGCATGGACAAATAAAACTAGAACTTCATCTAGATAAGTTATAATACGAAAGTGTCTAGTCTTATCGGCAACAACTATAAAAACACAAACGCCTCCTGCGGAAACGCAGCTAATCAACGCAGGGTACGTGAACGCAACAAGCACACGTGGAGTGTGAAGTACGGGTAAACTATCAGATAGCTGGAGACTTTTTTGCGACACCACCATTTTGAGCAGTTAAAATTTTAACTAAAATCCCCGGGATGCTTTAGCACGTAGGCGAAACCCCCCAAAATAACAACAATGCTACGGCTGCGACGCTGAAGATGTGTTTGACTAGCGTTTAGTCGATTTAATTTCAGTAAAACAAGCATTGGTACACTGATTTGAAAAAAAAAATATGAAAAAACTAAAAGGAACATTAAACAATTTACAGAAATAAATAATTAGAAATTGTAAAACACAAAAAGCGATATAAAATTAGGCGACACAAGGCCACTAGGGGCGGAATTGAGGAACTTTGATGGGTTAGAAAAAACGCGAGCAATATTTGAAATCGAGATCTAAAATTGCGCAATACAATGTTAGTAAAGTTCAATGCATACTGAGTCGACTCAAGGTAATTACAATACAACGCTACTTCTTGTGTTTAATATTTGAATTGTTTTTTCAGAATTTCACTATGTTTTGCAGCACACAAACCTCCATATTTCTCATGAAGTATTGACATTATTAAAATACTTGCAGCTTATCAACAGCTCGTTTGAATAACCAGAGCTCTGATGGACACCTATACATGGCAATCTGCATCGGTGCAATACAAAGTAACAACTAAAATGCCAGTATAGAAAGTTCGGGAGTCAATGAAACTACAATACAGTTAGAACAAAAATGTTCAAGACAAATTTACACATTTAAATATAAAATTAGATAGCATCCAAAGCAAGAGTATAGCGTAGTACTAGATAGCGCAAAAATGAATCTGAAAGGTTTTTATATAAAATGTTTATGGTGAAATTGGCCTGAAATTGGCGAAGCTTTAAATCTGTTTCCAACATTCTAACTGAATAAAAATTCTACAGGCGTACTTGGAAAGCTGTTTTAATATGCCAGTCGGTTCGAGGTCATGGTATAGGCTCTCATCAGTTCCCCATGATCCCATCACAAATATGCCAAAGCTCAGATTTAACGAGATAAAATTCCATGTCCACCACCCGCACAAACTATTTCTGGCCGGCTTCTTCGTAAACTTGGAACTCGTTGAAAATATGAAAGGTTAAAACACGAAGCATCAGAAATGGTGCAAAATTGAAGATAACTTCATAAATCTGTCCTGTTATTTAGTTCGCTTTTAATCGCTGGAACTGAGTTTCTTCCCCAGAGATTTAGCCTGGGATTCTCATTCATATCAGAAACTGATAAAGCGCTCGTCTTTCTTGTATTCCAACTTAAAAGATTACTTGAACAAGTCAGATGACTAGCATTTGACTGTTTGGGGGCCGGCTTGAAAGTAATCCTGTTAAAAATAAAAGTATTTTGAAAATTCCATAAAATCTTTCATACGAAACAATAACAGTTTAATAACAGAGCACGTACGGAAAATTCACACACACAACATATATAGCCTATATATCTTTTAGATTGTGCTATAGGTTTCCTTCCAACGGATCATGCCTTATTGCCACGTTTCCCAGTCGTGGAGAAGTTCCTTCCCAGGGTGGAATATATATATACTCGTTCTTGGGGAAGAAAATTTGCTTCGTATTTGTTGTTGTGTTACTGATATGCTTATATGTTCATTCTATTGTAATGGACCCTCTGTTACACATGAATCCCACAATGGAAATATGAATATGTACAGTGTATCTTCTGAAATGTCGTGTCCCTATTGACCCGCAATTGGATTTTAACTGTCCCGCTTCTCTTAATTGAATAAATCTTAACTTTATGCTAAAGTTTTATATATATTCTACGCCAGAACATAGCATGAATTCTATTCACGCAAAACACATCGCATTCTGTATAGCGATGTTATTAATCTGGGACAACTGGGACATTTTTGAGGCAAGTAATATGCAAGCACGAAACAAAACTCTCATCGATGTTCTTTTCATATTCTTCATGGCTCAAAATCACACAAGTGAACCACCGTAGTATGTTAGTAAATATGATTCGTCCTATTAACTGTTGAATGAGCTACTATATTTAGTAAATAGAACGCGACAAATGAGACTTTTATTTCTTTTACCTGGGATTATCCTTCCGCCTGAAAAAGCATTTGAAACACGACTGAAAATTCTTTCGAACTTCTTTCAAGAAAACACCAAATACAATAGGATGTAAAAAACAGTTGAAGTACATGAGTATATAGGAAACCTTATATACCTGTAACAAATAAATTGTTTTTAACATGAGGCGTAAAAAAGTCAGGGCAATGACTTTTTAATATTTATCATAGGAATGTATATTATATATATATTTCAATCATACAACTTACTGTTCCACCAGGTTCAGGCATAGATATATCTCTGATAAACCAATCGACTATTCCTTTAGCATAGTACGGTCCCCAACATAATAAAAATGTTAAAGTAATCAAAGTTCTCATTAATATTGTCCTGTTGATAGCTTTTTGTATCGATTCACTGTTAACGCTGTTTCGACGACCCATCAACTCTGAAAAACATGATAATACGAGAAGATTTTGATGTTGATATTTGAAAGATATTAGTATATTAAAATTCAGCGCGCTTCAAGGAATACAAAAAGGGCACAATGGAAACAAACATGTTGGGCTCTCACAAAGATGGCACAAAATTCTAATATAAAATACTCACGTCTATCTCTTTTTTTCATTTTTGAAATCTCACAAACAATTAGTGAATAGGAAACGATAGTTGAAAAGAATGGGAGTAAAAAACTCGCCAACATTGAGAAGAAATGATATGAGTTGAGATATTGCTTCGGCACAATCTCATTGTCAACACATTGAGTTATAAAAACTCCTTCACAGGTTGGGATTCGAAGAATTGAGAACACAATTCCCTGTTCACAAGAATTATAAATGGTATTATTAGATGAAAAAAGTTTTGTATTATTTGAATAAAAACCAGACACTGAGTTTAAGAATAAGAATGGAATAGATGTTTTAACTTCATTATTTGGATCTAATTTTCCTCCGTTTTGCACATATGGTTTTCAATAAAATTTTTCACAATTTTCTGTCTATATCTTATACAACTTGTGCGTTAGTCAACAAGAGTAATATTCCATTAACATTAAAAGTGGCTTTATTCATTTACCGCTGGTATCGTACACACGGCACTGGCTGCCCATGCAACGCTGACCATCACAACTCCAAGATGTTCTGTTTTACTTGCTGCAATGGGATACAACACTGTTCTTACTCTGTCAACTCCGATTACCTGAAAAATATAAAACGCGTTGCGTTAAAGTGTAGTAGAATGGGTAAATAAATTTGTATATATATATATATATATTCAGAATATAAGTCAGATTACAAATAGAACTGTTTATTCACCATGACACTTACTCGGGGATTCAGTTCGGTCATTTTTGGATAACCGCGAGGAGGAGCAGTAGAGTAGCAAAAATGTTTCACGCTGGCAACGTATTTTTACAAAAAGACAACGAGCTGGTTGATCTCCACCAGCGTAAGGTATAAGAAAATTGCTTACTATGTCTGAAGCCATGGGCCAAGGATGTTGAATATATCACAAAACTTCATTGACGGCGATATATTTAAAACATATATCATATCCTGCCTTGATTCTGAACTATTTTGATGTTGATGAATTTGACTGCTTATTTGCAGTACACTTCAGGAAATTAGTCAATATGGAGAATATATTATACAGTGGCAATCTGCGTAATTTCACGAAAACTAAAATATTTAAGAGAATTCAAGCATGTATATTCTACTCATTTTTGCGCTGAACAAATATCAATTTGTTTACATTGATCAATTTGACAAACTAGTCACCTTTGTTCCTAAAAAATGCTGCCCAATCAGGTGCGGAATCAGCAACTACACTCGCATTTGCCGAAATACTTGTAATTTGAGACAGATGCGTTCAGATAAAAGTAAAAACTGGACATAATCATGTGGCTTACCACGACCATAAATGAACTGGAATACATTCCGAACTGTTTCAACATTTGAACTAGTTTACAAACAGCGTCACCGGAATACCATTGCATTGTTGTGTTCCATATCGCATCTACAAAACAAAAAGAGATTTAACTCAACTATATTCCAAATTCCGTTCAGGTTGAGGTGCGAGCTAAATTCGCTTGGCTGACACTCTATTCAATATTGAAAACATAGTCGATGAAAAAATAAACAATTTAGATTCAAAAGTGCATTTTTATATGAGCAGTGGGCTGATTTTTCAGAAACGCTTTTGTTATAGACAAAAACTTCAAATCACTGAACAACTAACGTCATTTTGCTTCCCGATTTGGCAAAGTGAATATCCATTCATTTGACAAGAAATAACAAAGGCGTCAGTTTTAAAACAAAGCTGTTTCCAAAATATATTTTAAAGTCACTCATATTTTGAATAATTTACCATACAAAAAATCAAGACATGGCATTTTAGAGAAGTTACTGCTTTATTTCACGAAATACTAATGCAGGCTGTTAAGCGTAAACCCCCTTCTCCTCTCTTAGGATTATGGAGATTTAGTGGTAACTTGATTTTTTGGAATGAGGGATGTGTGGCCTGTGAACTTGCTTGAATGAGCAATCATCTACGCAATATCGCCCCCATGTTAGTGCATATTATGGAACCTATGGAACCGACCTTACCAGTTGGCAACACAAAGCACGCATAAGCAAGATCTGCTAATGCTAGATGAAACATGAAAAAATGATGTTGCCTTTTCATCAAACGAAGTGAGTATATAACAAATACGTTTCCTGTTGCACTCAAAACAAATAGAGACCAGGTTATCAGGACACGGGCTAGCTGATGAACGTCAAAAAGAAGCCATGTCTGCAATACAAAAATGATGAATTTATCGTTAAATATTATTACTTCAAATCATGTTTTCATTTATAATTTATCACAAATTGATATCACGTCAATTCGGCGGATTTAAGCGGCCACTTTATTACGCACAGTAGGGTGGTGTATAATGCTTGAACCAAACTGTAAAACATTCGCAATAAATTCGGTCTAGCAAAATTAATTTGAGACATTCGACTGCCATAAAAAACAAATGCTTTACCTCGACCAAGACATCATATGGAGCACACGTTATATTTTGTGCCGGTAGAGTAAAATTCGTACTGTTGGTAGTCGTGTTGATTTCAATATTTTTTGAAGAAAACTCTACTATTCGTTCTACATACGGTATAGAAGTCATAATTACACTAAAAAAATATTTTTTTTCATTATTTTTAACAGAAAAGTTTTAAATTTCATCGATAACATATTTTTCAGCCAACAAGGATATCCATTTCAACCTCCTTTTTAAAGATTTTAATCGTATCAACTTGAGCATAATCCATTTTGCAAACATTTTTTGTACTATTTGTAAATCATAGCTTTCTCTTAATGCAACACATTTTTATTTTAGACAGCAATAACTCTATTATAGTACTGTTGTACTGTTACATTTACATCAAGTAGGGTGGTCAATGATTGTTGAGATACATTTTAATTCAGTCGATCCCAACCTCATGATTAGCGTAGAATAACGTAAGTAGGTTATTTTCTCCTATCAGAACATTAAAACGCTGCAAATGCAAAATTGAAGCAGGAGCTAAAACCCGAGCTTAAGCTTAAACCATGAATAGCACATAGATAATTGAATCAAACCATTGTAGAAAAGATTCATTGGAAATAACGAAGTTGGATTGTTCTCGTTAGCATGGAAACTATAATATATACACAATTATCATTCAGAAAATAGATAAATTAGAAGTTATAAAATTTAGTTGTTGTGACATTTTTTTCATTCGTGGAACATGTTCACTCTTTATACTACAAACGCAAACAAATGTGCGTTTAGATACACTTTTAAAAAATTGTTGCTGTTTCACGTCATAACGTAACTGTGACATGAATAGGAATAATTTTATAGGATTTTTCATTTTATTCGCGGGTCACGAAGATTTTATTCGATTCAAGAAAATTCTAGATTTCCAACAATTTGTTATCACGAAGAAACTATTCATTTAAATAATTATCAGTATCCGACGGACAGTTTCCAAACGTGGATTTATAAAAAATATGTCAACATTTAAGTGTTGAGATTAATCCTGATTAGAATAGAAATTATCAATTTCTCTGAATAAACTATCGTCCAGTTTTGAGGTTTAAATTAAAAAAAAAAAGATATTAATTACAAACACCATATCATTGAAAGGAAACCTATCTAATTTTTGAACCCATTTTGAGAACCCGGCTGGGGTTGATAACTTGGAAATTTTTTTTTATCTCAATTGTTTCTATTAAAAGACACGGTGAATTTCCCATGGGAGAAAAATCGATATTTAGTAATCAGATAATAACATATTGTATTGGAAAAAATCTATTGTCGTAATTATTCTATATGACGTATTCAAGATTTTAAAATATTTCTGGCAGTTCAAAGCTACCGTTATTGCCGTGTTGCAAACTAAACGTACATTATAAGAACCGAGGTTACTAGAAATGGTGTAGTTGTAGTCGACGCTATTTTAGATGATTTGAAAAGAAATTGAATTTTAAGATGAGTTCAATGAACCTGCAAGGAGCCGAAATTAAAATGTGATAAATAAATTGTTCCATGGTACGTATGAAAGATGACAAATCCGACTCTCATTTACACTACATCAGTAATAAAAAATAAAGATTGTTAACTACAACCGGTGAAATATATTTGAAAGTTTCTCGAGGCATTCTCACCTATACAAGTAGTCTATGTTTTCATCTTTTTCCGCTTTTCAAACTTAAATCAAATCGATTCGAAGCAACTTAAAAAAACGGCTTGATTTTATTTAAAACAAAAATGATAACTTAGATAACACGCGGCGATTGGACGATGCGGCAACGAGTCTCAACATCGACCAAAAGCGTTTGTTCTCCTTGCGTTCGAAGCGTTCCCAAGTCGTAATACTCGGGGGTTGTTATATTTCATCTAATCATCGACCAAAAGCGTTTATTGCCCCTATGTTTACAACGTTCCCGAGTTGAAACACTATGAGTATTTTACATGTGTCACAGCTTTAGAGGAGACAATCTTTTTTAGACCATTTAAATTGTTAAGAAGTTTTACAAATCTGACATTATATAAACGTTTCTATTAATTACCTATGTCATTATAATATCAACATTATTCTTCCTTTAAAACATAGGTCTGCGATTTCTTCCCTCGGTATCATTTGTTTTCCTCTAAATATACGGCGCAAACGATACTAACGCATGTTTCACTGGCGTTTATCATTTGGATGAATATTGAAAGTTAATTTTAGAAGAAACAATCCCTACACAAAATTTCTCTAATATATTATGTAGTTGATGTAATCATTCAATGTGTTTTTTCATTAACTTGACTCATTCTTCAAGTTAATTATTGATATTTTATCACACTTTATGCTATATGATGTTATACTAAATAGAATCAAGATTCGGAAATATTCGAGTCGGAACATTCCGATTCGGAATTCGATTCGAAAACAAATATTCGAAACTTACATCCCTATTTACAAGTATCCGAAAAAAAAAATATCCGAAAGCGGCCTCGGACTAAACCCATTATCCAACTATTGGCAACGCTAAGGCTTGTGCGAGCTCAAAATCGCCTAAATGTTAGCCGAGTAAGTTTAACGATCACTACACCAACCTAATGATATGGATCAAGCCAATTTTCAGTTTAACTAGATCTTGATATCGTTCAATGACACCAGATATCGCACACTTTGAGTGGCATGATCTAATTCCTAAGACCGTGTATACGCTCTTATCGAAAGACTAAATAAATAACTTATAAAATCAAAATAACGGAAAACTTCAAAAAAATTACGATTTTCATTTAGAAATGCCCACACACGTCAAGTTTCAAAACTATTAATTATATATCTTTCGAAATTGCTTCAGGTCTTCAGGTCCTGGCTTCAACATACTAAAGATACTTTTTGAATACCATAATCTTACCTTTCTAGAATCATAGGCTATTGAGTTATCATGGATACTGGCGTGTAGAAAGCATGATACTAACGTCTATACTCTTAACATGTATTTTTCTAAGCACTTGTTCTAACAAAAACAAAACCTTTAAGTTATACACACATATTGAAATAGAACAAAAAATAAATTGAACGAAAGTTTGGAAAACATCGATGTATATGTCCGGAGAAATAAACTGTATGTCAGAAGCAAAATAACAACCCAACATCAACTCTATTTCAATCCGCCACGCTTGAGTTACAATAGTAATAACTATTGGTTTGTGCATTCTCTCTAACCCACGTTTCAACAAAAATATATTTTGAACCCAAACCCTAAATTATAGAACTATCACATACCCAAATTCATTTTTTTAAATTAAAAAATTATCGTTTTGCGGTACAATACAAAAGTGATACTTTCACACCGACAGTCTTTACCACTAGGACGTTATAATGATATACTGCGAACGTTACAAAATTGATGTAACAATGGTGACAAGATTTACAAAAAAACACAAAAATTCCTGTTTTTCAAGATAATCAATTCATGTATTTAACTGACATCCAATTGCTCACGCTTGCTTCATGTGATTAACTGCGAAATATTTTATATTTTACTAAATGCTGTAACAATATTAACGTATGCATTATGCATAATTCATACATTTTCTATTCTTCAACAACAACGTAAATATGACCATACGGACAGTCCAACAATCGGATTACATATCACGTCAAAGGGGTACTGAATATTTGGAGGAAATAAGCATTCTGAATTAAACTATGGACGAACGCTTGACGTACATATTTCATATGTCAATTACACACCGGAAAATATAAACGAGGCCACAGGGTTTTTGTGAAAAATTCTGTATTCGATAATCAATTTATGAATTTATTTTCGAGATATAGCACAAATTAGTTGTTATGGGAAGATAAAATTTTCAACTCATAATTGACTCATAGTTTCCAAATCTCATACAGTTTTACCATTGTAATCATAACATTATTTTAACCTGATAAAACATAAAAGAGGTCGAAAATGAAATCCATAAATCTAGAGTAAGAAACGAGACACGAAGATCGATGCAAACAATCATTGAATAAAGACATGAAAAGATTATTTTGACAAACAGAAACAGATATTTGCTCCGCCAATGTTTCTTCAGTGTTATTTCAAATTTTAAAAAAATATTTTCGAATTGGCACAATTATATAGGTATACTGATTATTCAATTTTTATTGCTATACTTTCCTTTTATATAGGTATCATATCCTGTCGCTAATATACGTAACTTTAATTATATCCTTTACTGAATTAAATCATAGCACCTTGTTATTGCTATGGTCATAGGCGTTAAGTGCCTTACTCATAATGCAATAAAGTATAGTGGTAAGTAGATAACTACTGAAACTAGTTAGCAAAACTCACAGAGGAAGACATTAAAGTATATGGGGCAACAAAAAATCTTCAAATATAGATTTGTGTATAGTTAACTCAGCAACTGTATGGAGTGTTTAAGCTATCCGGTACATATACTTGCTATTTTACACTTATGAATCTTTGATTATTTGATTAATGAGAGAAGAACACATGGTCCCAATCGCCATTAAATGGGTTGGCTTACACTCGATTCAAGCAAGTCGATACTCCATGTACGGGGCATCAAAGAACGCCCCGCCCGCCCCATATTGAAGGCAATTGAAATTGCGAGCGTTAAATAAAACATCACTTTCCGGAGTTGGCGCTGGTAAGTGCTAACGTGATTTCTGTAACACGCCAATAACCGCTGTTTCACACGCAATTTTCTGATGGATAAATATAGGACAGACGAGCCATATTTGGCATTGTATGCAATACAGTACCAGGTTTTAAGCATGCCAAGACATTGTTTATTCATCGTGACGAGGTTTCCATATCATATTTTGTCGTAGTTTCATATCTTGTCGCAGGGCTGTGTTGTTGAATACAACAAAACAGCCATTATTTTCTTCATTGCCTCGCTAGTATCATATTAAAATAAAAATTGCACATGTTGCAATGCAGTAAGCAGTTGGTCACCAGAGACAGCCATTTCCCCTAATTCAAACATATTTCTGGCGACGAATCAAAAAAAGAACAAGTCTCATCTATATTATTATAGTAAATAAACCTTCTTGCTTAGAAATGACGACTCTTCAAAAAATAACATAATAGCTGCTATATATATATATATATAACGTACTGTCAATTTAAATCGACACAAAAATCTAAAAACTTTTTCCAAAATTTTATGAGACACATGTCACTCTCTATATCGAAAATCGGAAAACAAAATATTGTACTGATACAAAACAACGGGTATATTTATTATGATTTGTAGTCACAACACACTACGAAACAGATGAAATATTTTACTATTTAGAACACTCCACAAAATTAATGGTCGCGATAACCTTAAAGATAACCAACAGCAAATTCTAAAAATACCCGAGGCCCTATATGCACACTGCAATAAAATGACATAAAATTAACGAATGTTTCACAGTTATTATATCCAATGACAATGTTAACACATACTCGGAAGGAAATCAAATATGAAAGATTCTCAAGCCATTCGAGAATTATTTTCGACAATTATTGCGATATGAGCAAATGACATTGCTCACAATTGCAAATTTGCAACATTTTGTACAGTCTATATTTACAATTATAAAACACATTTCAACCTCATCTTAAAATTATGATTGTTTACGGGCTCTTATCGATTCCAGACAACATGTCTCCAGTATTATCGTTGGTCGAGCATGCTAACGTCGTAACTGAGAAACTAAAAAAATGTCATGAAATAACAACGTAAATATTAAAAAAAAATTAGACTTCAGGTTTATTTTGAAATAAGATGTTCGCGTTTTTTTTTTTATCATTTTCATTTCATGGAAACGGGAAAATGTCAACGTTTTCGTTAAACACGTATATTAAATAATTTCAATAACTTCAAATTTCTACTAATTTGCAATTGTATCCACATAGTAAGGAAGAGCTGAGAGTGTTGACAATCAATATTCACTTTACGATCCAGTTTCCATATTACTTGTGGTAATGTGCACATGTGTTCGCCCTCCGGTAGTCAAGTCGTATAATTGTTATTGCTTACAGCATACGATTGTATAATTTAACAATGTTCATTCTGTTTTAATAGCTTCCTGGTGGTCACACAGAATGCAAATAAATAAATTCCGTTGCAAACGAACCCACGATCTCTTATGGTCGAGTTTAATCTTATATTTAGAGAAATGGGTGTGCGTGCCAACAAGAAAAAATATTTAAAATCTACCACAATCCGATTGATATTTTAGTTTGCAAAACATTTTTCATTGCACAGTATGAAAGAGCATGTTTCATTTACTGAAGTTATTTCTAAACAAAAAATAATCGTTTTCTGTTTCTTTACAAAACCAGACATTGAAACTGAAAAGTTTTCTATGATATGTCCTTGTTTGTGGCACGAAACTGTTTCGATTGAGATCAAAGTGTTACAAAGGGTAACAAAAATGATATACAGTGTTGCTATAACAACACTTCAATAATGCTAGTGGCTATGATAGTTCACAGGTAATGATGACTTCTATGGTATGGCTGTTCATATTGAGCTTCTTACCTGTACTGATATAATCATAAATTTGATATATTTTACTGCACATCAAACACACGGAATGATACAAATTTTCACATTTCAACTTCAATCATGAGGTTCCATCAGAAACATATGAAATAAAATGTTGAAGTGAATGACTCAGCAACAACAATAAAATTTTCTTACTTTTTTCGGAGTCACAAAAATTACTGTTATATTCATGAAAATGCCATATATCAGGAAATATGCAATGCAGGGCCGCAATTATACATATGTTACCCATTAAATAATGCCACTGCGCAATATTTCATCGCGTTATTGCAAACTATTGTAGCAACATAAAATTTGAATCCCGAATTGAACACGGGCTCAATAAAATCGCCATCTGTCGCCGAGGCTGTTGAATTAACTATCTTACAAAAATATTACGCTGGAAGATATTCACTGTTCTTTTATTTTATTTTCTGAAACCACAGTGACATTTTATCTTCTGGGCATACTTCCGATTTTGATTATTTTTTCAGATAAAGTATTGTAAGGAACAATTTGAGCTTGCGGAAGTGATTCTATTAACATTTTTAAGCGGTGAAAATTGAAAATATACAAAACAGTCTCAAAAACAAAAGCTACTTTTAGGAACATTTAAAAAAATAATTTAATAATGATTTTATTTTAAAGTAGTTTGTTTAGCCAAGCGTTTGACTTTATGCTTTCTACAATATACTATAAATATATGCGCATACATCTTTCGATAATGTTAATGGTCGCATTCAAATCTTCTACCACGCTTACCCATGGTGTATTATCATACTTCTAAGCTGATCGAAAGAGATAGGATGCAAAAAAATATTCCATACGTTTCTGTGTCATCAATACCGATAAAATTTTTGTAATTCGATCAAAGTGAAGAATATATAAACGCCTTTGTCGCCGAACCCGTTTACGTAAACTTTAAAAATCTGAAAATGAGCATTTTTATAACGGTTGTAGCTGCGTATAAATTATGTATGAATTTTGAAGTGTTCAGAAAGACAAAATGTGATCAAAATTAAATGGTAAAACTCTGGTTCCGCCTCTCTATTTCAAGCGTGCGACTGTTATATTACAACAATCTCAGGAATAATGTGTAAAGTAATGATAAAATCAGAGTATAACATTAATATTTTTAATCTTGTCTGCAAGCATGCAAACTATTATTTGACAACTCGCTTTGCCCTGTTACCCATTACAAATCTCAAGTTTGTAATCTGAGGAAGTCCATCGCTATAAAAACTCCACTGATGAATGAGACGATGCTATTTGACCGAAAAATATTATATTTAGGAAAAGAGACCTAGCTTTTTCAAATTCACACCCCTGTAGTACTTCGATTGGCGACAAGAAACAGGTTATTAACGAATTTATATGGTGCCTATCTCTTCCCAGACGAAATTCAATACTTTAGCTATGATAGGCCAATATATGAATAAATTGCGTCCAAATTTTCTCTGAGTATAAATTTTCTATCAATAGAAACATTAGACAAACTGAAAATCTTAATTTGTTATCTTCATATCTATAAAATGTATGTATACAAAATACTTAATGAGTGATTTTCGCTATGTTTTCTGATACAAGCTTAGTGTATATACAGCCAATGCCCTGACAGTCAAAATGTTGAAAGAATCAGTTAGGAGTGACCACAAGAAATCAATCTAGTTAACGACCATAGGCAGTATACCGATGTCAATAACATCCTAAAATATACCATGAGTTGAATTACGCTCGTTATATGACACTTACGCGCCTAATTTTCAACGCGAAAACGACATCTACTCTACACGACTCGTGTTTTATTTGACACCCACGACCCATATCGATCCCACAAATGCTTCTTTGAATATTGTAGACAACTGAATACAGTACAATGTTAGAATAGTTCGGGATATAAGACTGAAATTTTCGAAGGATCAACAAATGAAAATTTCTGCAGAAGAAGAAAGTAAAGCAGCAGAAAGAGGTGATTTGTAAAAAAGCAAACGAAAATATAGCTTTATGTTGGTGTTATGTTTTACTCAAGTAACCACTCTCTGTGCCTAAAATCAAAGTACTCATATTATTATCTAACTCAAAGTATATATAATGCTTCCCATAAAAATTAAAAAACTTAATGACGTTGCCAGGTAAAGAAAAGATCATTCTCCAAGTTACTATTTCTCTAAATATGATTAAGATACTTTGCTGTAATAACATAAGTCAACTATTTTAGTTGAAAATTTTATGGCATTCCAATCAGTAGTATTGTCAATATAATTTAACAATGTTTTCATAACAAAATGAGATGGTACCTACGTGCGTTGTGAAGTTATTAAAAAAAATGAAAAAAAGAAAAAGGCTGGAGTCTGCAAATTACACACTTCACCGGGCATGATGAATTGCCAATTAATGCAAGAGATTGAGTTTTCCATCAATGTCAGTAATGACAAAAATTGTACTCTTTCAACTCAAGTGATACTTAACCGGCTAAAACATTAAATTCAAATACCGACAGCATTTGTTGTTAGAATTACGGTTACATTTTACTGCTAATTTGAAGGCAATTTTTTTGTTGTATTTTCATTTGTATCTCCAGCAGGCAATATTAAACCAAATTTTTCTTGGCCATTTCTTGGTAACTGTACTAACAAAAGTACAAATACCATACTTCCGTTAGAAATAATTTATATAAAATGTCTTTAAAATATCAGTATCAAAAATTTCCTTTTCTAGAATACTTCATGACAGTTATGACATGAGTTATATTAGAATAAAAATATAGGGCATATATATATATATACATCACATCATATATATACATGTACATCACCATGACATTTATGTAAACGTTTAATAAAGATATCCTGAGACTGAGATATAGAAGGATATGATTAATTTAGGCCATAAATGGAACAACTTAGAAAAACGGAACATAATAAAAAATGAATTTTAATACAAAGATAATTTAATATCATTTTTCAAGTTGGCAATGAATAACTGGTGTTTTCTTAAATTTTGTATCTCTTGTCTCTTCAAAGCAGAATTAGAATAATTTTTTTTTCCAGAACTTGCCTTCTAGAACTAGTACATATCTACGTGTATAGTTAGTTATCAGATACCAACTCTTGATTAGAGCCAGTGCGTTCAGCAACTATTAACATTATTACCTCTTTTTAACATTTCAATGAACTGAAATCGAGCAAAGCTCTTTTGGGGTGGATACTAGACTTGGCCAATATTATACCTAATCTTGTTTACTGATGGTGCCGAGGTGTGGTTCATCATTGACACAAAACAATTCTCATTGGATTATAACGCACTGATAGAAACAATAAATTCAGATAACTTATCCAATGGGATGAACTTTTGCTGCCATCACTTCATAATTTACTGAATTCGATGATAATTAAAGTAGCGATTTAATCTAAACTATGAATTACAAAAAAAACGTAAATGTTGAAGAAGGCAATCTACAAAGAGGCTGCAACGGGTTTATAGGTTCTATATAGGGATTAAAACCCAACGCATTTCATTTCAGCGAACCGATCATTACAAATCGATAATTCTGATGTCGTAAACAATTACGTAAACCATCTAATGACTACCGACCAAGGTAGCGGTTTAGTATATAGTCATCATACTGTATATCATGTTATGTGTATGTGTATAAAAATTATCCCTCACCAAACGCACTTCATTTATCCTGATAATACACTAATTATTTCAAAGCAAGTTTCCCAAAATGGTTGGATTCTTTGGATGTAAATGTCAAGTTTCACATATAAAATATACCTTTTCAAATTATGACATTTTTTAAACTTTAACAATCTCCCAAACTATTTATCCCTGTCATTATTAATTGATAACATTAGGTAAATCGAGCTATTGTTGAACTGTGACTTTATACTATTATAATCATATGGTATTTTGAGATATTCAATTTGCCTTCAATCACAGTGTTATTAAAATAATAGCCGATTTTTGAATGAACCAATCAATCAATCTGCAATATATATCCCTAGTTAATAAACAATTCAACCTGTTGAAAAATAAGTTAGTATATATGTATATATGTTTATAAAACGATATGAACATTATCTAGTTTCCCGTAAAATATCTTTCAACGACTCACGAGTCTTGGCAAGTCCGGGCATCTCGAATTTTAACGACAAGTCTAATTGGAGTCAGGAAATTAATGTTGCCACAAAACTTGATTGGAAAACAAACACAATAGTGTTATTAAAACAACAATTATCTTGAATATTTTTTCTCGACTTTTATAACCTAAAGTAATTTTGGGTAACTTGTGTAATTCGAAACTATTATCCAAAACAAAGAGCATTGAATAAGGAGATGAGATTATTAAAAGCCAAAAAACTCGCCAAAATAGCGGAAAAAAAAATTAAAATGATTTGCTCAGCTTATATTTAAAGTAAACTATTAATTGTAAAAAAATTGTCTGCGTTACATGGTATCGCATCAAAAAAAAATTCAAATTTATTACTAATGTGAAACGAAAAGTCAGTAATAAAATACCACAAAGTACTTAATGTTTGTTTCCGATATGATATGAAAAAAAATGACACAATGTCGATTTCTTGATAAAGCATTTTTGATAATTTTTTCTCAAAACTAGAAAAAAACAATCACATAAGGTAAACAGCACTTGGCTTAAAAACGTTGTTTTGACTAAAATTCAAAAACCTTTGGTCGTCAAGCCGCATTTTTGTAATCCTATTATGGTGCTAAATATAGATTTAAGTCTTACTATTACAAAAATAAATATACATTCTAAAAGAGCTCCAATTCTCTAAATGCGATTATTGTATTCAGATAAATTGACATTTTCCAAACAAAACTGGGAAAGTATGTAGAAGAGCGTTTAGTTCCAAGTTAGCACCATCTACGCCTCAACAAATCTGCTCAACAGACCAAGTACCGAAACATATCGTTTCATCTTGCGGATAAATAGTAAAAATCAATTCTACGCTAAAAAAGCTTTTCAAAATTTTCCGCAATTTCGATCTACACCAAAAGGTAAACTGTAGATTAACATCTTCAAAATTACTTTCTGCTCTCGAGCTTACTTACAGTAAATCGATTCCGTTATAGTCGGTCAATCATAAAATTAACTGATCCGCTTGCATATGAGAAACCTATATATGAATACCTATACAAATAAAAAAACTAAATAAAACTTTTTCGTGTAAGCACCGAAATAATAATGATATAATCCTTTGTAAACTAAGAGATTACAGGCGGTAGCATACCTTGTTTATGTCCCTGTATAGCTTCAAAAATGATAGTTGGATTAACTAGACACGATTTTTTTCAGTTACGTTTTGTTCATATTAATAACTTGAATTAGTTTAACTTGTAGTAGAATAAACTTTCAAGTATACGGAAAAGCATAAATATATTGGTTTCATACAAATAAAGATTCTAATTATAATTCTAAGGGTATAACGGTTCAATGGTTTTTCCTTCATACTACATTTAGACAATAGCAATAAACAAAATAATCTTCTCCGTCTAGATTTTGTTTTTATTTCCACGGAATTTGAAATAATAATGAAGGAAATTACTAGAGTTACTGTGCAGACAAAACTAACTATTGTTTTGTAACGTTACATTGACACATGTCAATAGAAGTCTTTGAAATACAATTTATAATAACGTTTTTAATTTCGTACACAAACGTCGAGCAATTCCTGTAATATTATTAGCTTTAGAGACATGAAAATAAAAATATTGAAAGCATAACTCAGGTTTTGTTATAAGAGAGGTTCTCATAGGAACCCGAGTCGCTAACAACGTTTTATTCTATTTATCCGACTGTGAGAACCTGCAAATAAAACTAACTAATATAATTAATTAAACAAAGCTACTATCTCTAACGGTGTAAAACTATGATATAAGATGACTACCTTGGCCTGATTTATGAAAGAACAATTACGAATCACACGTCAAACCAAACGCTCAAGCGGCACAACTCATTGCCACGATTTTAGGTACCCAGTGTTTCAATACTCTTCTGACCGATTTCCAGACTAAGTTTTAAAATATGTCGTCCATTCTATTAGGCTGTCTTAAAAATTAAATCAATCCTAATTTAATTTGAGTACACAATTTTCAAAATAATGTCAAAGATACGAACAAACAGTATTTCAATTAGTTTATAGTCCATTTGGCTATGTTGAGCCAATTAAACAATGTTTTTATTTAGAGACGGTCAAATAAACCTTAATGCAAAAAATACACCACCTCCTTACAAATATGATAGCCAATTATTTACGCTAATGATCAACATTTGACTGAATTCTACAAATTTACAAAAAGCAAGTGCGCATTTTTTTGCTTTGCCTTCCGCTTCGAATGCTGAACTTCATCTGAATTTGTTTCAATTTGGCACTTTATAAAGATCATTATGTCATCACTCCATGCGTTGCGCCATTTTACACAATCAAACTGTAAAATTGCGTGTGAAGTGCAAATAACTTTATCATAGATCTGGCTACAAAAGCGTTGAATTGTTTTCTTACATAGCGGTTGGAATTTATTAATGCAATAATTCATATATAACTAACCATAATTTAAAGATCACTTGGTAAGATTTCACAAGATTTGTAACGAAAATATGCAGAGAAGTATAGCCGGTTAAGGATTCAGTCAAATATAAAGCTGTGATAATGCGCAATATTTGTTTGAATAAGTAGGTTTTGTCACATTCTGACAGCAACGATCGTAAAAATATAAAACTACACCTTCGGGCTCATTATGAATACTTGTAGATATATATCAAAAATTCTATAATACTTTGTGATATGATTTCGAAGTTAATAAATAAAGATCTGGATCCAAAATCTACGTGAAGATAATCATTACTTGTCAGGCTTATTTCATGGAAGAATAATAAATAAAATTTCAAATCTGACATTTTATCAGTGTTTAATCATTGTAAGACAAATTCCCCGGAACACCCACTCTTTATCGCATTGAGGTGGTTGTGACTGGCGTGTAAACGGGGGAGAAAGGTAGAAATAATAAGTTTTATAAAGAAAAAAAATGAAAGTAGAAACTAAATTAATCGAAGTGAGCAATGAACATTAAAAGAAAATGAGGAAGAGAATAAAACAGAAGGATAAATAAATACAAGCATATGACAAAACTACAGCAATTACAAAATATTCATTCTACAAAATATTACGGAAGACAGTGAAGTTGTTAAATAAATACAAACATTATTTTTTAACAATCCTTCAATACGAGATTGTGACGAATGGAAACATTCATTGACGCGTCTGTTATCAGTCGTAATATAATCACACGTGTAGTAAAAGGTTTATTAAAATGATGGGGAATTAAATTTCAACGTCAACATCACCAACGTTACCAACAACCTGTTTTGTATCGCATTACTTATGAATGCAATATAAAACATTTTACTGACATTTGACCCGACACACATCGCAATTTTTTGGCAAAATCAAATAGAAAAGTTAAAATTACTAATGCAAAGAGGTTTTTGAGTATTTTTTCCGCGCTGAAATAGCTCATTGGAATATCATCAACAATAAAGATTGAGTACATATTCAATAAAATTTTCCAGTTAGCAATTTAGTTTTATAATTATGTACAATAGCAGAAGCCAATAAAATATTTTCTGAGAATGTATAATCATCCTTAAGATCACAAAATATCTTGACACGTTAATGATTTAGTTACTAGTGTCCAATTTTACCTGGAATACGAGATACCAGCTTGCATTCAATTCTTACTTAAAAATACACTGTATACTCCACTAATAGGGCTGTTTCTTGATGCATTTATTTCCACATCAAAACGCAATTAGCAGGAAACGATTATTTATGTTTATGCCAATTGAAAGAAAATATGGCTCAGCTTTATTTTGAATTCGCTGAAAAACGAGGTCACGAACACAAATTAAAAAAATCCTTAATAAAGAGATAGAAAAAAATCTCTGGAGTGCTATTATAACAGTGATGTCAGTACCATTGAAACCAATCAAGTTAATACTACCAGGAAAGCTAGTGAATAGTATTATCAGGGAGCAAAAGCAATTATATATACAGGGATCTGGAACCCAAAATAAGGACGACTGGAAAAATTTCTGCATTATTAGCACGTCTTTTTTCACGTCTCATTTTTAAATTTAGGCTAAAATAACCACCACCACGATAAAACCTAACGATCGCCACACTAACAATGCTTTATGCCTATCTGTGCCTTGATTCTTCGTTTTTCAAATAAAATTGTGGTGCTTTTATGATGCCCCAATAAAGTTTTGGCGATAAGACAAACAACACAAAGCTTCCTTTATGAAGTCCAAATAAGACAAAAAAAAGGACACGCAAGCCAAAAATAAGGATCCAAGCCAAAATTAAGCCAAAAATAAGGACAATCCTTAAAAATAAAGACGGTATGGAATCCCCGTATATATATCATATGCTGGAAAGAAATAGAAAAAGCATTTAAGGGTTTAACTGATTTTTTTTCACGAAATCCTTCCAAAGCAAGATCAAGACCGCTAACTCAGAAATAAAGCGGATTATCTCGTCGCGGAATTACGGGCAACGACTGAGAGCTAGTGAGGGTATAAAGAATTATAGTGAGGAATTACGCGTTATAGTGAATACCGAATGATGCAAGACTTCAAGCGGTTTAGGTCAATACGATCTGGAAAACAGCAATGATGTAGTGAATTTTCGAATATTTAATATTTTTTTTTTTGCCAAAAACTCGATACTAAAATATTTGACACATATTTATTCGAACTTGGCCGAATTTTCCGATATATTGGAAATGACTAACGCGATTTATCTAATAAAGTACACAAATAAAAGTAAACCTTAGTACCAAGAACCATTATATTGCGATCACTTCAATGCATCTAAAAATTGATTTAAATTTTACAAAAATCATAAAATACATGATTACATAAATTACATGATTGTAATGTAATATTCAAAGATGCGGGTATTTGTTGTTTTGTTGTTTAGCAACAAGGAAACGGAACGGTTCGATTTGATGGTGTTTCCCAAAAAGAACAATGCTGCAATTGTATTAATCTAGTGTTATTGGCATATAGGCCATATTGGACGCCTGGAGGAGATTATAAACCGGGTCATAAATCCTCCTCCACGAACGCAATGTCGTCCACTTTGTGCAGTTTTATAAAACTACTTTTAGACCAGTGGTTCTCAACCTTTTTCAGTTCGCGGACCGGCAAAATTTCAAAACAAATATTGCGGACCGGCGGACCTTCAAAATTAACCAAAAATGTCATGAACACAAAACATAATCAAAAGAATGCAATTCCGACAAAAGTAGGCGGTGCAAAAGAAGACAATCCAATTTAATGAGAAATTTGCTGCTGTCTTTTTGATATTATACGTCGCCAAGGAACGTTCACGATATCCCATTCTGACCAACTTCGTGATTTCTTGGTTGGACATATTAATTTATATTCACGCAATAGGTGTAGTCGGGCACCACACACATAAAAAACTTGTTATTTTTTGTCCAGCAATAGCTCATGTATCGCGCTAAAATCTATTAATAGGGCGTTATACGATACCACTCAAGTCTTTAGTCAAGCAGAAAGGACATATTAATTTACGAAATGGTTAAAGTTTGGTACCATACACATAAAGACTTGTTACTTTAGGTCCAACAATAATAGCTCATGTATTGCGCTACGATCTATTGATAGGGCGCTATACGACATCGTACTAAGCAAGGCTTTAGACAAGCAGAAAGTACATAATAATTTACGCAATGGTTGAATTTGGGCACCACACACATAAAAACTTGTTATTTTATGTCCAGCAATAGCTCATGTTTTGTGCTACAATCTATTAATAGGGGGTTATACGATACTAGTCTAAGCAAGGCTTTCGACAAGCAGAAAGGCAATATTAATTTACGCAATGGTTGAAGTTGGGTACCACACACATAAAGACTTGTTATTTTATGTCCAGCAATAGCTCATGTATCGTGCTACAATCTATTAATAGGGTGTTATACGATACTTCTCTAAGCAAGGTTTTAGACAAACAGAAAGAACATATTAATCCACGCAATGATTGAGTTTGGGCACCGCAAACATAAAGACATGTTATTTAATATCCGGCGACTGATCACATATTGTGCCACACTTTATTAATAGGACGTGAAACGTTTACACTCTATGCAAGGCGTTATACAAGCAGGAACCGACATATTAATTTGCTTTAACGCTGTGGGTGTAGTTTCGTACCTCCTTAACTTCGCAGGCGGCATTACGGGAGACCGTCGCTATACTTTGGCAAGCTGTATTTCGTTATTGTGACGTCGCAGTAACGTGATTTTTTGATGACGTAATCAGTTGGGGTCAGGAATAATATATCCAAAAATTGTTACGCCACGCTCACTCGAAGTTATTCAGGAAAGAAACTACACGAGACCCCGTCAAGTTACGGAACGCGAAGTTCTCAATCAGGTACCGTACAATGTGCTATTAAACTCCTCCGTTATGACGTCAGCCGCCGTTATGAGGTCATAGACAGAACATCCAGTCGGCCAGGGCCTGAAATGGGCAGAGGACCTCTCACCAAGTTGAGTTGTTAGACGAATACCGGTACTACGAACCAATGAGTTGAAAAATCACAAAATGAATGGACATGTCGTCAATACTTTGTACTTTGCAATTTGCTTATAATATATTAATATTTTAATATATTTGGCGGACCGGCAGCAAGGTTGCCGCGGACCGGCGGTTGAGAATCACTGTTTTAAACGCGGCGATTTTGAGGAAGTTGTAAATTTTTAAAATTTGCGTTTCCTAAGCAGTAAATCTTTTTTTTTTATATAACAGCAACAATGTTATTATAGAGATATAGTATTATATATACAGAGTCATGCTTTGCCTCCTATTATAAGATTTCAAATTTGGGTGAAAGAAACAACCGATCGACAATTGGATGAAGATCACCATTACTTCGCTGTAGTTATGGCGAACAGTTAACCATTTTTGAAAATAATTAAGCGATGAAACGTTTCAGGCGACCTAATTTTTTAGTAGATTGCTACCTTATACCAACATTGCGCTGCAAATGCTGCATTACGCATTCAAACTTTTATAGCGGTAAATTTCGAAACTTAGAAAATACATTAAAAAGTGAGGTCCATTCATTAAATAATCACCTTAAACTGATATATAAATTAATATCAAGACAAAGCATCGTAATGGATTAACCTATTATTAACACTTAACCGCCGCTCCTGGATGTCTTATCCCCCCCTATAAGATAGTATTTCTCCTCTGATAAAAAGATACTGAGCTGATCATAATCATATAAATTTCATAAAATTTATTTACCTCATCTAAAGGTGCGTTTAAGGAACACTAAGTTTGGACTAAAAACTTTTGCCTCCACGTCCCGGCGAGCAAATACCGATCTAAACGTGTAAACAAAAACACCAAGTCTCAGTCAACATTACCTTTTTATAGGACGTACAATATAAGGTGTAATGGCGTCTCTGATTAACTAAATCGAGCTTATGCTGATCTTTATAGCTTCATAGGCAAAAAATAATTACAGTTTTAAAATATAGAACCATATGACAAAAAAGTTAAGCCGATATAGGTAATTAGCAAACATTTTAGGCGGTGCTTCAACAAAAAGCATTGAAATATTTTAAAAACAGATCTAAATTCACAAAATTCAGAAGCTATCGTCATAAGTGTAAGAATAACATTTCCAGGCTATGCCAATTAAAATCTGAGACTCCCCAAACAAATACTATACCAAATCTCAAACATATGAATATTATTCATAGCTCGGCTATCTCCACCCCCACTGCCTCGTGCAATCGTTCTATATTCGCTGTGCAACAGTGACGTGGAATATCGTATGTGGCATTGTGGCTATATCCTTAATTAATCGAGATCAGGTACGAGCGCCAATCATAAATCAAGCAATATGATGACTTATCATAATAATATCACAATACGAGGAATTTCAACAAATTGCAACGTGATAAATTTCTTTCGTTTTAAAACATGCCAGAAATGAATAATGATTTGAAATAATACAAAATTACCTAATATAGAATTTGGCAATACATCATCTGTTTTCGAACATGTAAGTACATCATAGCCAAAGAAGATGAGCCATCAGGGGACCTCAGTCAAGCTATAATACGATCCCATTATTTTTTGTTCCATACCATAATCATCCTTTGTTAAAGGAAAGTTGTTATGAACTATGTTAAACAATACAAAAGCTAACGTTTATCGCTATGCTACTGGCCTTGATTCGGAGATTTATTTTTATCCTGATTTAGACTCAAAATTTTGATCACACTCACTCATCTATATTAGACCAGATTTCTCGAACGATTACCCTTAACGAGGAGAATCGGTCGTAACATAGTTCCGGGATCAACTATCGAAAAGACAATAATATTAAACATTGCTCAAGATAACGTCTTAAGACCGACAAATAGAAAATATTTTCGTATAATTTAGTCAGTTGATTTTATCTCTGCAGCCTGGCACCATCTCGTTCGCTTTTTGGTCACTTAACCATGTTGATAGCGTCGCTTCATATTGCTTCCGGTAACTATATCAGTATATCACACTTTCCGCAAAAACAGAGAATAAAATGAATTACATATTTCGTGTTATAGGAATGCGGCCTATCCCCACAACGCGTGACGTATGTGTCATATATATCAAGTGAGGTAATAGAAATGCAGCTAATAGGGGATTATCAGATTTAAAGCAGCGCAATCCCAAACGCGAATTGACTCACAGCTTTTTCCCTGAAACCTTGTTGCACTAATATCCATGCTAAGTCAAAGTCTGTCGTAAATGTCAATCTAACTATATCGACGATCGACTCTGTACCGAGTAACACGGACAGTCGAACTGTTAACAATGCACCGCAAAAATGTCTTGTGCCGAATCTGAGTCGCAACGCTATCAAACTTCGGAACAGTTTGTTAACGACTTGATTTAGATAGGAAACTTTATCGACCATTTGGGAAACATAATTGATTGCTAAATTACATCAGAGGAATTGCATGCTGTACGGCTGTGTACATTGGTAAGTCAATTCAATCTTGAATCATTTCGTTAAAATCATCACATCGTCACCTCTTTCGTGTAAAAGTAATCACGGGCCGTCGACGATGATTAATCATTATTCAAGAGATTGAACGGCACAACGCTTGGGCCTATTTTATAGCACACTTACAACTCGTTAGCACTTTTAAGTCTAACATTTATGCTTCATGTAATTCAATTACAAACCTTTGTGTGACCATTTAAATTGGATCCTATGTACTCACACACATTACATATAATAGTATATAACGTTGTAACAAATTTTGCATTGTTTCCAATTACCGAAAATAATTGACCATCAACGACTAGAAAGCTAAAATTCACGTATCGAATCTAGATTATTGCCAATTCCATTTACCCAAATGAAGGATCGTTACTATCAATGAAAATTATTGTTTAAAAAAATTCCCATCCTCAACCATTTCTTCTCATTCTTTGTTTGCATATTATAATTATGAATTATCAATCCATTCATGATGTCCACTTTCCGTTCGACCTATATAAAAAGTATCATAGAAACTGCAACCTGCTAAGATCCCAGTACGTATCGCCTTTTTGTGCTCTATACACTCTAAAATAGTCAGTAATATTAAATTTACTGCGGGCTCTCTATAAAACCCTAATACTCCAACCTGGGGTTATGAGTATATATAATCTCTACTTTTATGTCAAAATAATGCGTAATGAGAAAACAAAAACTGGCGAATGAATTTCGATACGCCATTTGTTTACATGTTCAGCACAATCGTTATATTTCGGATTGCATCAGGTTGAAACTCTATGTTTAAAATCAACAACGTTGGTGTCCGATATCGTTAGAGAATAGTTCCAGTCAGACAGACGTCCAACAGATGTTCTATCGTGTTCAACCGTGAATGTTGCGTATTCCCTACATTGTATAAACTGCTGCGACACTACATGATGTTGGTTGTTTAATTAGTTCACGTGATTGCACAAAAAGTGAATATTGATTCCAAACAAAAAGATTAGAACTTTCGCCTTTTAACACAAGTTTCACCTCAAGTTCTATTGAAACCCCAACATAAATAAAAAAAAACATTAGCTGAATTTAAGAGCGGGTGAAAACAAAACTGACAAATGTTCTCAAGTCGAATAATTTTACTTTCCTAAAAGTATCCAGAAGATTATTTTCTAATTACTTGAAATATTCAAACTGACTCGCAATATAACTGCTGCAACAAGATTTATACATAACAAATATTTTGGTACGCTTCTTATAACCTTAAGTACGATGGGACCGTCGAAATGGATCTTGAGTTCACATATATCAGGCCTATTCAGAATTATAATATTATTTGTTCACAACAATAATTTTCCCTTTCAATTCTTGGTAAAATCGGCATTAACTAAAGGCCTGTAAATTATTTAAGTTTCCAATCTGTAAACATTATCTATGTTAATGAAAAATGAAACCACCGCATATCGCTCGAAGGAAAATCAATAATACATCTAAATATTAGCAAAATCGCTCAAAGATGATAATTTGTATAACTCATATAGAAGAATAATATAAATTTCTTCTTTATTTATGTAACACAGTCTTTAAACTGTAGCAGGGAAATGAAATGACTATTACCAGATGTGACCTTTGGTTGACAGTACAAATTGGATTTCTTGTTTGAACTCAACTGAACCTTGAACGCCTGTTTAATCTTACGAACTTAATTAAAGGACTTGTGTTTTTATTGTAATGACGAAGGCCTAATGAACTGTAGACGCGCACAAAGATATGCAAACAATTTTGTTACAAACATTAATGCATATGCGCAGAGCCGTTAAATGAAACATTATAGAAAAATCAAACTGACGTCAATTACTAGAATCGGAAAAATGATTGTACAGCCATTCAAGTTAATATGGGTAATATGATCAAGTTATATTAGCTATATAAAGTATTTCAGGTGCGGTTAAACAAAAAAGGTAAATAAATACTCAAAGCGTCATTGTCAACTCGAAATAACAAGCAGCATGGCTGGAACAAATTTCAGCTAAATGTTTTGTAATGCTCCACTGTTTTTGGTAATCATATTTATTTATATACATCTAACCTGGGTTCTTTCTCCGACAAATATTTCTGAGACTACGATTTTACTCGACTTCATGATAAGCGTTCAAAAAAAAAAAAAACACTACCTTTTACAGTAATCTGGATTTCTTCAAATCACGTTTAAAAGAGTACATTTGAATATAATGAGGCAATTCCATTGAAGTTATTATTGAAAATCTGCCAATAAAACGCTCTACTTGAACTCAGTTGTCCGGATATCTTGATTAATACTGAATGTATAAACTGTTAAAATCCAACTTCCTATCCTTAACCCGTCACATACAATGACCTGAAGAGAGAGTCATTTGTCAACAGGTCGTTAACGAGGTTGCACCTCCACATGGTGTCAGATCGTTGTCAGAGCGATTTCAACAGCGATCGTTCATCAATCATTTGGCCACGCATGAGTAACATGGCACGTCAGTGTCAAGAACTTGCTTATCAATAGCAATGAAAAGACTATTGGTCTCCGTCATTACAAGCGAGACACGTGCTCATCCTGTGATATTCAGATTTATTGCATTCTAATTCTAGGCGCGAATAATTTTTTGATATGGTGGTATCATAGTTCAACCTCAAATGACATTTGGTATAAGAATATTTATTCGACTATTGTAATTATCCATAATCGATATTTCAAATATAATGTCCTGTCTTCAAATGAATTGCGGTGAACCCTTTCATCGATTTTATTGATTCATATGCACGTATCAGTGATTACAAGTTTTAATACTTTTCACACTTAATTTAACAAAGACCGCTGGACGCTATTTCTGCCATGCATCGACCAAATATGTATAGCCTCTTCCCTGTCATACAAAGCCATACGTGACGTGAGGCTTTTCATTTCAGAAGAGTTTGTAGGAAAGGTTTATTATAAAATTGCTTTGGTTTTGCGTTTTCTTTCCACAAATTTGAAAAACTAATGAAAGAAAGGCGAACTTTTTGTTCAGCAAGATATAGTAACCGAAGCTCAACTATTTAGAATTAAACAGACAAAGTGTTTATCAATCTTTACTCAAACCGGACAATCCTATTTATTACATATATTATACATCATGGTACAAAATAACTGGATTATTTATATCCTTATCATTTTGATACAAATTTAAAACTGCCAATATTTTTTGTATTCATATTGAATGCACATGAAAAATTATGGATTTTCGTTTTTATCAAATGTGTTGTGTCTTATGAATTTGAAAATTAATTTATATATTTGTTGAATTTGATAAATTTGGAGAACATCTGCTTTCTATTTTTATCAAAAAACGAAGACATTATTTACACTATTAAAAGTGGACCTATTTTGCTTCTAATGATACCTTTCATTTCATTTACTTTATTGAATCGTGTCACAACCTTCAATTTTCTGGTCTATTACAAAGGGACTGAGCGTGCGTCATAACTGCTACCTATATGTATATAGCTTGGGATTGAATTGTTATGATTTTGGGTACATGAATGAGAATGAGTGAATTGAAAATTTAACCGAGCCTTGTGTAAGTCTTAGTGTCTCGTGATGCGAGTAGAATGTATCAATAAATTTGTTATTTTTATCGTTTAATTAAGGAGAATCCAGCAATGGACATAAATGATAAATATAATCGATTTGGTTTGCAGTTTGAGTACTAAAATGTATACCAATATGGAAAAAAGATAACGAGGGAAAGCGAGAGTTCGAAATAAAAAAAAAATGATGATCTCAATACACTGATTTAATACAATTCAGGTTGTATCTAAATGTCATTTATTTAATAACTTCTTTTATAAGCTACATCTTTTATAAACTATCACAATGCAAGCACTGGCGAGATTGTGAACACATGTTTTCACTGTGGCTTGTATTAGACGGAAATTTCAAGTGCATGATAATTTTCATAATAGGTGAGTGCCTAATTACATTACTGGGTGTTTTGCTATCATTGTGTAAAAAATTGTTAATAAAACCATTTTCATAATTTTGCTCAATTCAGTCCATAGTATTATGCAAAAGACACTTTGGGGTATTCAGATGGCGAAGTTCAGTGAAAAATATATAGCAAATAACAGGACTACATATTATGAGAAAAAATCGAGCCAGTCGAATCGATCTTTACCTATCGATGGTTCATGTGAGAATATTTATATAGAAGAAGTTGTTCCAAAAATCAAATTATTGTGATGCCTATTGCAGTATTTGAGAAAATTTTGGAATTGACAATTTTATATTGATTGACGACGTCTGCATTCTTCATTACTTCAAAAAAAAAAAAGGTTCCACACTCTCTTTACACAGGCACCAAATAATGAGGAAGAGTTACATGTTTTGGAGAGCCATAATAACGGCTTCGCTGTATATATTGAAATTATACAACTTACATCTAGATGTATAATCTAATAGTTTTGTATTGATTCAGCATGATTGTAGGATTTACCTTTAAAATCCTAGGTTCAACTTCTCTACAACCGAGAAAAGAAAAACTATTCGTCATATCAGTTCTTTTTCTTACAAACACTTTCAGTTCAAAGTCGTCGTTTGATGGCATCCAGCCTAGTTTGCATTTCCTCTTCTCCATCTTCATTTTCCGTGACCTGGGACAGAGTTCACGGCGCAGAATATTACGTTATATCATGGTACAGTGTGACAGAATACGAGAAATTTCTTCAAGTTTCAGGCGAAAATTTTCGCGATGTTATTCTTGATGAATATGAAGACAATCTAACAAAGTAGGTTCCTGTCATAACTAAAATTATTGTAATTAAATTATTCTAAAGCAAATAGAGTAGCCATAAACTCTTTCGACCAGTCTAAGATTAGGATCGGAATATTGTATCGTAAAGTACATTTTTTTACCACTTGATTATACTCAAGAAGTCTGATATAAAGTCAATGACATGGTTGAACTAGTTCATTTTTTATTATAAACTATTTATTTATCTGAAACTCTATTTGCAATACGCAATATACAAACCATAATTAAAATAGTCGAGTTCAAGAATGTTGAAGAATGTTGTATGTTTTCCAAGCTATTTAACAACAATACTTATTATTTGTGGAATAAATCTGATTTTTTTAAACACGGGCGGGATAAAGATAATATTTGAATTTGATTAGTGTACGTTATGAGTACAGTATTGGAAATATTACTTAGAAATATAGAGGGTTGATATGCAGCTGAATCCAACCTGTGAATGAAGGAAGTCCACACATACGCAGTATTTCACTTTCAATTGAATGTTTCCTATTTAATATGTTCACTTTTCATTCAAATTGCTACTGACGTCGGATTTTTGTAATTGTATTTGTAATCTGCGCATAGATCTCAACATGTTTGCGCTAGCTTTCAGGAAAAAATTATCGTGACTTATAATATGAATTTAAATTTTCCAATCATAATTGCACTCTCTCATTGTATAAGATGTCAAATGCTTTAATAATTAATTATTCACATAGGTACTACGGACTAGACTACGAGATTGCGTTTGAGGCTGTAGCTCAATCCTTGGATTTGAATTTCTATGGATACGTCACAAAATTGAATGATGACGTTCGACGACTAGATGTTACGTCACAAAGTCAAAATACGACGTACAACATTGCCATCAGATCTGTAACAAAATCGAAGGCGATTGTAATGATTTTGAAATGTAATGTCACCACTGCCGTCGAAGGAGGTAAGCGAGCACTAATGAAAAATTGTATTTCAATATCTGGCTTTTCGCAGTCACCGAAGTTGGCCCTGACTTTGTGCCACCCTAGAAGTGTAAGTAAATTATCACCGGAAATACCAATAACTGGAATGTTGGAATTCAACGTACGACAACATGAAACATGCTAACCCAGTCAGTAACGAATTTATTAATAACCGAATGGTGAATAAGATCAAGGTAGAGAAATTGCATCACCTCAATTTAGACTTTACTTCATAAGCGTGTTTAACCATGTAGTTGATTTCAGCAGCTTAGCGTCTAGCTGACTCACAAATAGAGCAAAATCAACGGATCAGGTAGCAATATTGGCAGTTCAAGTCTGTTAAGGTCCCACATAACGTGGCAAAAATTCATATTATATAGTTTTCATTGTACTCGTTCATACTCGATGACTTCATTGCATCGCCATTTTCGTTACCATTTATTTCTATTCGTTATCCCCCATTCACAAATTAAAAGTCGATTTTTTCCCTCTTCCCTGTCAATGGTCGTTGCGCTTATAGAAATTGATCTAGGATACACTTTCCGTGACTGTAAATTTCAGTTTAAATTAAATAAATACAACTATTATTTTTTTAAAGTTCTCTTATATAAACAACCTGTCAAGAGAATCTCAAGTTTTGATTAATTCATGAACCGCATTGATCGAAGGTCATAACACTAAGCAATGAATGATCGATCATTCTTAATGCATTTTGGTATTAGTGCCTATTTGAGAGTTTTAGGAAATATAATAGTTTAATCTAGTTTAAACTATTCAATTTGTATTCTCTCACGAAATATGATCTAAAACGCATAATACTCACGTATAAACAAAATGTTTTTGCATATCTGGCCAATTTTTAAAACAATTGAATTTTCAGAAAATATTGCAACAACAACGGAATCTTTGGAGACAACTCCCGGAATTGAAGAGTTGGATCCCTTTTTTCTTTACATAATCATTCCTATAACATTACTGATTTTATTTTACATCACTTTGCTGGGAATACTAGTAAGATTATTTGCTTTTTTTAAGATTCAAATAGATTGGCCAGATTCTCAATCCCAATTTCGAATGAATTTATTCCTAAGTAAAGAATATATGACTCTGACAGATCAATGAACAACTAGAATAGCTCACTCTCTTAGATTAGGACATTTTCCTTGAAACATATCTTATTCATAAAAACAGAAATCGAGAGCACTAGAGCACGACTTTCAAAAGTAAACATTTTGCCTTTATTTGAACTGGCCAATGTCATATTGTGATTTTATATGAAAGTACAACTTGATTTACAAATAATGAATTTGCAAACCTATATCCTCATCAATTTTATTCACCGATATTCAAAAACAACAAAACCAATCGAAAGTCTGTCTGACTTCGATGATAAAGTCATTGTTAACAAATAACTTTTCTATCCCATAGAAATGTTAGATAAATAAAAAAAAATCGAAAACACAATACGTATCGTTAATTTATATTAATAAAGATAAATCGAAGGTGGAGATTGAAGATACTCCGCATAAAAACTCCAGTTCGAGCAATAACCAGATCAACAGAATATTCTGCGACTGATTCATCCAATTGTAGTTCTAGTCCATCATTCACGCACATGAGAAGTACCGATGGAAGTACTGGGTACTCTACTATTCGTACGCTGTTTGCTTTGAAAAAATGTTAAAAAATAAAATGTGCTTAGCTTATGTCGCTTGTGTATGTAAAGGCATCGAATTTTAATAGCAGTTTTACCTAAGACACAATATTATCATGACTAATTCTACGAACATACATTATATTCCTAAAATATTAAGATGAGCGATTCACCGTCCTTGAAATATTGGTGTATTCATTAATTGAGAGTAGTATACACTTAAGTGAAATCAATTCTTAGACACTGAATGCAATCCTAGTCGTGAAAGTAAAATAACCCGAACAAAGCCCTAGCCTGGAGGTTTGTTTATCTGGAGCTTGAAATTGATGCAATTTAGTTACGAAAAAATTTCATTTATTACAGGGCAACATTAAAAAAGAGAAAAGGGTTTCGAGAAGGCGTTTTCAAGCACTATGTCGTCACCCCGCCAGAATTATTTGTTCCATCATCTCCGTCTTTCCATCTGCCTACCAGGAATGATGATGTCATGCGGAAATATGAAATGGACGAGGATGATGAAGATGATCCCTTTGATCGTTTGCATCACCGGTAAAAACACCTTGTCTATCTTCTATCGCCAATTCAATCTCCTGTTTGACGAAATTATAATAAAGTCATAATATTAATCATAAGATTGTTATATTAAAAATAAATAATATAACACACAGCTAAGCACGGACTGTTATTTGATTGCCTTAGTATGTGAAATCTTAGACAGTACTAATTTTTGCCAAGCATTTGCATTTGTGAAAGACAAAAAAGTACAGATAACGTAATTTAAATATTAATGTATCGGTATTTTAATTTACAGACATTCGCTAACAACGGTTACCGAGGAGTCCGATAGTTGTGGTGAGGTGGCGGATGACCAAAGACGATACGCAAGATTTTCCGCCAAAACATTTGACTCAAGGCTGACATCTCGCGAATGTAGTTTTGTAACATACGAATCATGGACTCCTGGTTCGAGAGAGCGAATGAGACAGAGAAATTCACAACGATATCAGCTACCTATTACTCCCTGGACGCCCAGCAAACGAGACGCTTGGACTGCTGGGTAATTGAAGTTTTCTATTCTCGCTTTAATATATTTTGGAATATGAAAACGATCTGTCCAACGATAAAAATGTCTACAGTGGACATACGAGCAAGCTGGTGGGCTCTTATCAGAATTTTTATATGTTGCAAATATTGGTGCCCGTTTCGCAAATATTGGTGCCTGTTTTGCAGAATAATAAACCGCCAAAGCGCTATTGCTTTATATAGCAAAGTTACCAGAAGGTATCCATCAAGTTCATTTTATTTTTATAAGTCTAATAAAATATGATCTATTGTTTTGAAAGAGCAAGCAAACGTTTCCTTCAAAATCACTGTAGGATTTCACGTGAACGCTAATATTTCCTAGCATTAAACGAAATAGCATTAAATGAAACTTATATCATATATCCAAATGATATTCTGTGTTATTGAATTATTATTCTCGAAGATTGAATTTCATGTATATTCAACAATTAAATATTTAGATCTAGTGGAATCTCAGATTTTACTGAAGAAAGAAGATCAAGTGTATATTGGCTTTCAGACGATGAAACAGATTATTCACTAAAAGAGACAAGCGATGATTTTAGGTATTCAACTTATAACGAAGGAAGACATATGCACAGAAGTATGAAGCGCCGACAAAAGGTACTTGAACAGCTTTTAACTATGCTGGGATCGCATTTTAGGCGTCATGGATCAAAAAAGAAGTTTTTTCATATATATGTCCAGTAATCTGTATGTACATTTTGTAGGCAACCGAAAATTCAATTAATTGTCTGAAATGACAATATGAATAGCATTTTTCAAATAAGAACTGAAATAGAAAGACCATTTTCGCAGATCGAAAGACGAAAAAGGCGAGTTGTTCCTTCCGTTCTCCACGTCGAACCCCTACTTAATCCACCCGATGACGTCATAAAGAGATCTGAGGATGGGACCAAGATGTTTGCATATAGTATGATGAACAAAAGAACAATAAATGCGGAAAGGATAAGAAAGGCAACCCCAGCTGTCAATCAGAGATTGAAGGTATTTAGTAATAAAATATTATTAAAAAATTAGTTGCTACTTTGACATTTGAAGGCAATAAACACAAGGGTGCTATTTATAATATTTAATTCAGTATAAAAGAAAACAGTACAGGAATACTGTAATCATTTTATCTAACATTATTAATCGATTTAATACTTTATTTTGTATAATTTTAACGAAATTACTGAATTTTTCATACTAGAAGTAGTTGTTGCAGTTATTTTAACCGCTACACAGGATATGCTGGTTTCATATTATTGAATAGATACGAGAAACATATTTTTGCAGCACACAAATAGATATGGCATTTTAAATTTGTCTCAAATGACTCAACAAATTCCTTTTTGCAGATCGCATACCAGTCACCACATGTTCACCCCGAACCGATACCTCAAAGATCAAGACTAAGAGCAACAAAATCTACCCGGAATATTTGCATTGTTTGAAGATTGATTGCGACAAGTTAAAACTGGAAACTGTTTTGAACTGTTATGTCAATATATTTTTTATTTTGGTTCTGTGTAGAATGCATTGTATAAGCGTTGAATAGTATGAAAAGCAAAGTAGTGAAAAGCAAAAAATAGATGATATATAAAAAAATGATCTAAAGGTGGCCAGTAAATAATTAAAAACGAGCACTATATTATGAACAAAACAAATCCAAGTGGGGTGAAAGTCGTTACGGGCGAGTCGTTACACTTGACAATGGATGGATTTATAAAATAACATTACATAATTCAACTACGATTTTTGTTTAAAAAAAAAAGGCTATCCCGGTATAGACAGCATAATATTCCATATTCGAAATAAAATTATATCCAATATAAGTTTCCGTGGTTGACAATTATCAACAACAGTTAGTTATCGGTAGTACGCTCCTGAAGTATGCGTACCAAGATGGCGGACACCCGAACGTAGTATGTGTACCAGGTTAGGGTTAGATCATAATCTTAGGTAAAAATACTACGGGAGTCACTTGGCTAGTCCCCGAACTCATAATATAACTAAAATATGGAAACTTGTAATAAATTACGGCCTAACTCTAACCTGGTACAAATACTACGTTCCGGTGTCCGCCATCTTGGTGCGCATACGTACCAGTTATGAACCAGATTTTTTAGCAAATTTTCAGTTGGTTTCTGCAGTGGCCGCTTGAATGAGAAAAATCCCTCATCGATTCAACACGATTTATAGCGCTGTGGACATGACGTTTAGAGCCCAAATTGACCATAAGCTTTCTTTTGTGTTATTTGGAGTCATATTCGGAGTCCTTATTACATATACCCTCAGATTTAGAAAATGAAGTCGGATTATTCTGATCAAACAAAAACATGTTTGCCAACGCGATGCAACAAATTTTTGTAGTACAAAATTTTTTTCTATAGTTGGGTTATCAGAAGGAAAAAAAACAACATAGTGTGGACTATGTTTGCGAGCCTCGAATTTTGGTTATATTGAAGTCTTATTGAACACAAAATGTTTAGTTTAATATGTTGTTGTTGATTTTGTTTGTATTTTGTTTTTGTTGAGAATAACATAGTTCACCAACTAATGGACCAATTGCTTCGAAATTTCCAGTGGTTCAAGACTGTATTTTTCGCTAGAAAGCTATTACTTTCATTCATTTCAAAAATTGCTTTAGACGTTTTTTTTGTGTTTGATGACGTCATCACAATCAAAAATTGTGGCGGCTCCGCGTTCGTTGCTTTGTGATTGTCAAACGAAGTCGTGAAAACAACGATACCGGTAGACTCCTTTGACAGATTGCATACCGTACTATTTTGTGTCCCTATATTTGAGTATCGTACTCTTGTTTTGAATATTATGCTATTTCTACTGGGCGTTGCATTCGGCAAAAGCTGCAAATATACCCACTACCAATAACTTCAAAAAATATCGTTGCACTATTAGAAATGACAGTACTTAGCAAATCGAAAATGAAATGTAATCGATCTTTTTGCTGACATGTTGCTGTAATAAATATTCAGGTAAAATAACGCATTCTCGGCTATAGCTTTTGTCTCAAATCGCCTGGATTGCACACTTTATGTGGGTTTTGCCTACTTTTCTGATTGTGTAATCAGTCCTCTGTTATGTTAAACTGGGCAATTGGGGGGCGCTGACATCAATACGGGAACTCAAAAGAAGTGTGATAGTTTATGTAATTTACTCCTATGTTTTGGTTCAAACTAGTTTGCTTGTGATTTCGGTGTTGGAAATTTCTGGCTTAACGTAGACCAGATATTATGACTTTTTTCAGAACCGTTTTGTTTCATAATAATACTAGTCTAGCGCATACGGCATACGCTTCCTTCACCATCCACTGCAAGTTTTGTTGTACTGTTTTAAATAACAGCTTCATTTTACTATCGTGTTCTTTAGTGTTTCGAAGCGGCAGTGTAAGTACAACATCCTTCATATTATAATTTTGGTTTTGTTAAGAGCAACACGTGAGAGCTGGGCATCTGATTGAACTGACGCACGCCAAATAGGACCATCTCCATGTTGCGACTTGACAGATTCATTTATATTTTTTGAGTCATTGAATAATAAGGCTACATAAGTAATACATAAATTGGCAAACGGCAAAGACCTAGCCCGTTGTTAAATCATGTTGTGACTGAAATTGTTTGGTGTCGGTGTATCATTTGTGTTGCGTAAGTTCAAAATATCGAATACAGTGACTGAAGCAGCATATTTAAACTGATTTATATCAAAAACTGTATTATACATTGTGGTCTCCAAAAAACTTAGCCATCAAATTCTCGATTACTTCTACAAAAATAAAGTAAATATTCATTTTTGTCTACACTTGAACTAATGTTTGTGTATGTTTGTACCCAAAATTGTCGGAAAATCTAGGACGTTTTGGACAAAAATATGTTGTTCCTAGAATATATATGTTCCAAATGCCCTCATCGGTATTGAAGAAAAAATTTCATTCTTTTTGCAACATTGTCAATCACTCTTCTTTGGGCATTTATTTTATTTTATTTCTGCGATTGCAGCCTTGAGTTCACTACTCGTTTGAGGATTGTCCTGATACGAAGGTCCCTCGAACACCCTACATATCAAAAAGTTTCAATTCGATAATTGGGGTGCCTACTATATGTCATTGCTGTCTTTTCTCTCAGGAAAGCAAGCGTATGATTTTATGTATGGGGCGTCGCCTCGTTATGCTGGAACCACTGCTGGTCACCTCTATCAATCCCTCAAGTGATGTACAGATTTTTCTTGGCACAACTACGTAATGTTCTGTATTCACCGTTTGAATTCTTTCATTTCCATGCCCTGCGCTTCAGTAGAAAACTAAGTGGTTGAAAATTTTGCGAAACTTCTTTGAAAATCATACGCAAACAGAAGTTCAAGCGCAAATAAATAATTTTTTTGAAGATAGTTAAGAACTTTTTGGTTTCCATTTTCTAGATAACCCCGAACTTTCAGAAGCGAACATGCACCACTATCATTGGGTTTATACTTTAAACCCACGTCCAGTCTTTCAGTATTCCATCTTTTTGGAAACACAATCAAATTGAAATATCCTCACCTGAGAGATCGGGTTAAATATTTTTTTCTTGCTCTTGGTAGCTCATTATTGGTAGAGCGTGTATTTAGTGCAGTGACCGCACTTTTACATATAAAGAGAGATTTCCTCGACAGTGTCAGACGAAGAGACTCAAGACTGTGTTTGACTGAAATGAAGCCAGATATTATCAAACTAGTGGCATTTCACTAGGCTCAATCTTCACATTATACTAATAATAAATGAAGAATAAAGTTGCTTTGACTTTTTTTTTGCCAGGGAGGCGTTTACTAGTTAAAAAGTCATCCAAGGGGGCGCTGGCAGAAAAAAGTTTGGGAAACACTGATGTAGACAGACGGATCAGTATTGTTCAGCATTCAACACTGTCTTGTTGCAAATTATGGCTGAATTAATAAAAATGTTGAAAGATTGTTTCATCAATACGCCCAACCATTACTGAGATTTTACGTTTTCCTGGTATCATTCACTTGTGTTACTGATCTCAGCCTCTGCAAGGTCTTCAGCGTTATTTTCATGTTCTGTCATCTAGTTCTAATCCATACCATCTCCACTGTGCATTTCGTCCTCATCGTTACTACTTTTATATTCGCAGTTGCTCATCTAGTACACTTCATTCCAGTTTTCAAATATTTAACCGAACTTGATTTTATGGTTGATGAAAACACAAGAGGCATAAATTATATCAGTCCAAAGTGTGACTTGATGACATCGTACTCTGATTGAATATTATAACAAACAGTCGAGTAACGAAATAAAGTGGTAAAAACTGACTCTGGAATCAGTTCTTTGAAGCCTATTGCCAGACTGTCAGTGGCGGTACGTTCATTACATAAAACGTCCTTGATCGGTTGCCCGAATATCTGAGCCTTTTCAAGCAATTCAAGCAGTTTTCAAGTAGGAAACTAAGTCGACCCTACGTAAATAGCACCCCCTATATGTAGTAGTACCCACTTTTAACTGAAGTCGATTTATTTCTATCGAGTTTGGATGTCAGAGTGTGGACAACATTTTAACACACCAATTCTAAATGGAGAGTCAAAACGATTATTAGAAATTATATGGAGTCGACCGATTGTCGTACACAAATAGAACTTTTAGAATAAATAAGATTTTCATCTTTATGCCAATAAGATGACCCAATCATATGGCGATCCACGTCTTTTCGTCAAGTTACCATTTGAATAGAGCAATAGTTAACCGGGTATTTGTTTCAAATGCATCGGCTTGGTGGTGGAGGAAGCCGTTTTTGACCACTGGGTCCGTAAACTGTCTTACGACGGATAATAGCAGATAATTATCCTCCAAGGGATTCGAACCTCCCAACCCGAGCAGGGAAACGCAGGTGCGATAGCAATCATGTTCTTAACGTTGTTTGAGGTTGTATTTGCAGATATAGTCTTGTTTCGTCAATTCAACCCGTATATTTGTACGGATATTTTTGCCTTACTATCAATTTACAATTAGATCTATAACTGAGAAGTGAGAGTTCAGGTGAGGTTAATAATGTACAAAAGCATTTTTATGTCGTATTGCAAAAAAGGGGCAGGTTTTGACATTTTAGAATACTTTCTGCATGACTTGTATAGTTTTTTTATTGTAAGGCCGTTATGTTGACTCCTAGGAGATCGTAGCGTGACTTAGATGTATTTGAGTTCTGCTTCCACATAATATGTACCACATACATGAAACGCTCATTTGCCGAGAGTCCCTTCCGTAGCGCAAGAACCGTTTGTGCTGATTACTTTAATCGTCAACCCAATTTCATATATTTCCATAGATCTTATCCATTTTCTCAGATTTACTGCAATCATTCGTGTTGCTTGGATCTCTACTTTCTTATTTCATAGCTACTAAGCATGTTTTATACTTGGCATCACGGCGTATTTACGATCGTTGGAATAATATTCCCAGTTGTAGATATATTATAAAAATAAATTTTATCTCCTCGCCTTTACGTATATATAATCTAAAGCACTAGTGATAAATAATTGAAAATATAATCATGTTTACGAAACTTTAAACTTGAAACGTATCACTCCACCGAAATACCGTACATACATTTTTATGATTTTGTTTTAATTATCTAATATGATTCAGAATTTAAGCAATATAAATAATCTTTGCTAAATTTTTTTGTCATTGTTTAAAATAAACTCCAGCAGTTCAGCGAGCGTTTAATAAAAAATATCGATAGATACATAATTAGAAATTGAGACGTTAATTAGCATCAACATCTCGTTGCCGTCGCCAATGTTTGCGTAATAATAATAACTGGACGCATGACGAAAAAAACTAATTATCGATGTCCTCGTGACCCACGACGCTCACAGATGTCTGTGTCTGACAGATACTTGTTAGAGAGGGAGAATTTGCGTATCCAATATATATATGTTCACAGTCTAATTAAACCATCAAGCCACACATTCGAAAACAATCAGCGATTACAACAAAATAGCACGCGTTAGCGATTTTTTCACTCTTCCAAAAATTTCAAAAAAGAGGGTGTAATTTGACCCCGACATTTCCCATTTTCGGGGCATCAATTGAAAAAAAAATAAGGTTACAAATTGTTGCATTGCCATCGCGGTAATTTCCGAGTGAGGAGAATATAACACCAGTAATATTGGGTAACTATAACGACAATGTTGAATTCCAGAAAAAATTGATTTCCTTTCATTAGATATAATTGCTTAGCGCCATGATTCACAATTTGCACAAATGATTAATGCGCCAGAAATTTCATGTTAACAATAGAAATTTCCGTTAAACGTCTTATATAACAAAAAGTCGCAAGCCAGATGACAAACTCAAACGACCGCTGCAAAGTCTGTAATGCGAGTCTAAGAAAATGATGGAGCATTGATAACATTTAGAAGTATCGTGTTCAAATTTGTCGACATTTTACATCAGGCCAATATTAAATAATATAATAATCATAAGATAAAGAAGTGCACAAAAATACAAAAATGGACATTACATACTTTTGTCTGACAGCAAATTTCAGTATCATAATTTTGGCTATTGTTTCAAAACATTTATATGCATGGTACATAGCTGTAATAAATTTAGTTAGTTAAGCAGTTGCTTTGAAATACACCCATATTCGTTTTACCCCTCACCCAAACTCTTTTTCACTGATATGTTAATTATATAATTGATTTATTACATTAATAACAATATTTCTTATTGTTAAAATTTATTATCTGAGATATCTTCAATATTTAGCAACCCTTTTTGTACCCAACTAACTAACGCCAGTTTCAGATATCCATTGGCGTCATTAGGTATCGACCCCATTGTACTGCAGTCATTTCTGATAAATAGCGTGCGGCCAGGGTCATAACAACGCTATATGTCAAAGATCGATCGATCATTTCGACGAAGATATATAAGGCAGAGCCCATTACAACAAAACGTTGTATTTCAGGTGGAAGGAGAGTTTTTCGATATAAGTTGGCGCAATAACTATCTCAGACTGATCAGGCGTCGAGCAGTTCATTAAAGCCTATATATAGGATTTGAATCTCGTTTTATTTTATAATGTCCAACCCATTTATTTACATTGTGTATACTTCTCACAAAACCACAAACACCATGCATCTATTCGTTTACCTTCGTTTCACGAAAAAAGACAAAATGAAATTTTCAAATCAATCAAAGTAATATTGACTGAACTTGTTCGATATATATCATAATTCGTTTTAGAAGTTAAGCGTGATTAAATGAGGCGAATAGTTTTTGTTCGGTCGAATATAATAACTTGATAATATTCAAATAAATACAGTTGGAAAATAGCGTGATAATAAATTTAAACGTCTTGTTGTGGACCGATTTTAGTACGTATTTCAAAAGCCCCATACGTTTTATGGAATAGTGACGGGCACAGAATAATTAATTAAATTTTTCCATTGTATGAAATTCCAACCCTTTGAAAATATCTCAGTATAATAATATTTAATAGGAAATTGAAACTTTTAATATAGTGGGACGCATAATGTATGAACAGCTTCCATACTACTTCTAATTACATCGGCATTGTCACACCTCATACATCATTAGCGAGCGCAGACATTCAATAAGAAATTCAATACTTGGACGTAATCAGAGTGCGAATTACTTATTGTAATCTCTGGGAGTAATTAGCCAAATAATAATTAATATCACTGGAGTGCTGTATAAGTGTGCCTAATATTAAATATTATGTCATTTTCATATGCAAAAATCGATTCAAGTCAATAACACGGCAACTTTTCAATCAAAACCCGAAGAAGAAAAACGCCCTAGAAAAATAATATGAGTATGCTTTACCGTATAGATCTTTAAAATTCCCTGGAGTGACTAGATGTAGATATATAAATACATATAGCCAATTACATTTTCCGAATTGTATTACTGGTATCGCTCGAGATTTACAAACCTATATTGCAAATACAAACTAGAATAGATAGTTAGAACAGTAGGTACTATAGATGTCAGCAACAGTTATACAGCATGTTTATTACGAGAACGAGTAAAGGCAGACGTATTGTAGGTTAGTAGTTGAGATGTTGTAAAAAATGTACCATGTTGTTTGCTTAATATTCATCCATCGGTGCGGACGTTTTAGAAAAAAAAAATCTATGAACTATTCTCGTGAAATGGTTTGTATCAATTTATTCGAATTCCTTTTCCGAAATCAGTTTGCATACACCCTTCGTCACTATTCGCAATAGATTTCCTCAAGAAAATGAGGCGAATTCAACTGTTCAACTGTTTTTCTCTTCTTAAATAACTTCCATAATATTATAGAAATAATTTTAAACATTTCATTCGTACTTATATATTTACTGTGAGACAACTCGGATTTACTTGCTTCGAACGCGTTGAAATTGAGCAAAAGTCATTTTAGTGTGCTTTTGCTCACAATCCTCACAAACATACACTTCAAATACTATTTTTGTTTTGCTATTGACAATGTTTGACCAGGGCAGCTGTTGTTTTCTTATTAGAGTTTCATTATTAAATTTATTTTAAAAAAACAACAACTTGTGAGACAAATACGCGATGAACATGTCGGAGCTTTTAACTTAATAACAATAAAAAGGTATAATAAAAACAAAGTATATTTTTGTTTTCACGGTATAAAAAACAGTCAACATTTACTGGCATTTGCAATGCATTGGTATGATAGTTGGCCAAAGACCTGCATTTTTATCATCCACCCGTTCAAATTCTATCCTAAATTTACGTGTTGTTTTAAAAGAAAAGTTGTAACCCTTCATAAAATGTCTTCAATAAATAATACATGTCAAACAAAAGACAGGATTCCCGCTACTGAAAACCCTGCCAACATGTCAGAACAATTAAAACACCGACAAGTCGGCGGGAATTTTTCTCGCATCAAATTTTAATGATGTTGTTATGAAAACCAATCAACATTTAGAAATTAAGTTTGCTTAGCTAGGGTTTTTGTTTAGAAAAATTGAACATATATTTGGAATACCGATCAATTGTCAATTATAGCCTTTGTGGCTTGTGACGACGAAGAACATTTTCGGCATGCACGTAGCAAAAATTTTGTTAGCTTAGTCGTTTAGTTAAAATAGATCATATAGACAGCTTTTTTATTATTATCAGACATGTATTAGCGAGAAAGTTTTAACTTTCATTCCGAGGTGCCTTATTTATATAAAACGAAAATGCAGCGTTTCTGCGAAACAATTTTTTGTAGCGTGGCGTAGTACACTGCCCAGTACAATGAGACGAAAGACGACACATTAATTGGAGGATATTTAAAAACGATCTTTCGAATGATATAGTTATAATAAATTTCGAATATTAATGCTTTATTTTAAACTTTTCTTCAATAAAATTGTATTTAAAATATTTAAAAGTGAGAAATAGTCTCCGCACTAGTTCAGCACTATCTACATGAGTTTTAATAAGGGAAAATAATCAGATACTTACGTTTTGATCATTTGTAGGTTCATCAATAACGGAATTTTTTCCATCAGCTAATTCATACTAGTTTCGACTTGATTAAATCTTCCTTAATATTTCCCAGGCCTGATAAGCAGCCACTTTAATATAGAAATGTGATGAGTCGACGATATACTGAAATACTGGATATTTATTTATAAATATCTATTATATGACGTCCCTACCGACCTAATAAACGTTTTTAATTTTTTTTTGTAGATAGAATAGAAAGTGTCATATTATTTAATAGTGTTCGACTATAAAAAAATCCGAGAAAATGACTCCATATTTAAAAAGGCGGAACATGGCCAATGCAAAATTTGTCGTTTATCAAGTAGTATTCGTAATTGCATTTGCAGCTATATGTCAAAGTGCTATCATGGGTAAGATTCGAAATATTATAAAATATTTTCAAGTATCTTGTATTTTTCATGATATTTTGTATATTCATAATTAAATATATTTACGATTTATAAGAAGCAGAAATTCATTTATATATTGATACAGATTGATTGTAATCCTGCGTGCGGATTTTTGAATATTTACACAGTATTATGTAAAGTCCAGTATTATTATCTACTTTACCGTGAGCTATATATCTAACTCATATATCACGAACTCATTCTATAATGTATATATTTATATTTTAAACCCGCGATGAATTGCGCCCTTTGACTATTAGCGCGAATTAAAATTCTGTGTGATTTTATGCACACATCATATATACTCAAAATATATTTGTTTTTGCTCGTTTCAGGGGTGGATCCAACATTATACGAAGATTCACTGGAAGAACTAGAGAGAATGGTGAGAAGACATTTAAAATTCAACATATTAATAAAACGTTTCTACTTGCACCTGTATTGTTCGACAATGATTGTAATGAAACATATATAATGAATATAGAAGCCTTTCATTGAAATAAAATGCAAATTACAATCCAACAATATCGTATCGTAGATTATGTTTCACTTCACAATTTAGTAATATACGTTGTCAAAATGTGTTTTTACCAAATGAAGTAATATTGTTTACTTTGATACTACGATAAGAAATTAAATATATTTATTAAAGTAAAATGTCAACATTTCTCGCAATATTAATATCAGTCAAATTAAAGTCAAAACTAAATTAAATTAAAGCTTCTTAGGTAGAATTTGACAAGAGTAGATCAATTTTTCATAATTTGAAATTGTCAATATGCGGATGACACAGGGCATATTAATTCCATTTTAGTCCTATTCAAAATGGGAATTTCAATATTTTTTGTATATATTATGCATACATATGAAAAATAATCTTCCAGCACCCTCCAATGCTTCGGGAATAAAAGTGAACGCTAAATCAAATATGTAAAAATACATCATGATTATTTCATTAAATTCATACCTTTTGGCATATTAAGTTGCTTTGACTTAATTGACTTTTTGTATTTTTGATCATAAATATGATTATATGATGTTTTTGCATAGAAATCTAAATGATCTACGTATGTGCAGATTAAAATCGTAACTAGCTTGAGCTAGAGCTTGAGCTTCTGTCAAAAATATTTCCTTTGTTGTACTTGATTAGTTTTCAACGACGGTATCAGTGTACTCGAGAGGACATTTCTATGACTATTTTAATAGAGATACATAAACCTAGCAAATTAATATTTCAGGCCATAAACAAACACGTCACGAACCGACATAAATTTAAAGCACGACCCAATGAATTATTGAAAAAAGCAAAATAAAACATTCGTAAAACAAGTCACAGCATCCCCAAAGATGACAACTCCAAAACAAATATAACCGCACATTATTTATAAAAATAATATACGACTGAATTAGAGTTTGGAATACATCTTTAATTTATGACACGACACAGCTTTTAACGGGGAGGGGCTCATGTATCTTCATTATTCTAGCGGTCATTAAGTCGAAATTTTTAGCACGTATTTTTCATGAATTACATTTTGGTTTTGGTGTAGATTCAGACCCCACCCTTTGTTTCAGTGTTGAATATACAAAATTTATAATGAAATTTATACCTATCTATATTTCAGTATTTTCCTGAAAGATACGAAGCAATGAAGGAAGACTATACTATCCCAATTCTTGGAGACCTGAATGCTGACGTAATACATGAGAATACAAGAGGGTTCAAGAATCCGTTTGTCATTAAGAGAGATGACGATGAGGTAAGAAGCTCCCTGCTCTCCTATATTCACAAAAAATATACCTGCTTTTAACATTGACATAAATTATTTTGAATGTTTAAAAGATTGAAGATTGTGTAATATGTAAAAATTCCATTTTGGTTCCCCAAAACCATCAACGAATAACGAAAACGCCGATTAAAGGAAGCAATGATTATTATAGGTAAAATAAGACGCAATATTTCAATACTTCGTATTCTGGAATCGGTCTTTTGAATATAAAAAAAAATATTTAGCATGTCATGTATAGTTTTTTTTATTTTTCTAATATCTTTAAATATCATGGAAAAAGTTCTTCGTCATTAAATATTTATAAATAAAGAACATATAATTTTCCTTATATTCACCTGAAAATTATAACGCAAGCCAATTGATTTTATACTAACGAAAACGAAGACTCGTGAAAATTTCTTTTAGAAAATTGTATTGGGGCCGATAAAAGTCCTCAATAATTTTTGATTGTCAAAAAAACTCAAGCGCTGCAAGTATACACAATATGAAATCAGCTTTGCGCTGATTTTATAAAAAAATGTTTTTTGACATAGAGAGCTTTTAGAGCAAATGAGAATAAAAACTTTATGCTAGTAAGAATGTCGGGTATCAATGAATTTTGAAGTACTGAGATAACATTGAGTAATCCCAGAAGTTACTGACATTTATTTTCAATCTAGGAGAAACGTGGAAAAAACGACCAGGCAAAACATTTCTACAAGAGTCCGTTCGTTCTCAAGAGAAATCAATATCAGGTACTAATTGCCGTTTTGGCAGAATTGCTTGAGTAATCTGAAAATAAATCGTTTGAATAACCGGGCGACATTTACATTTGGCTGGTAAAACCTACTAATTTTAGCGTAGATTAGTGACATCTATGTGCGCGATTCTAGAGATCACTATCCCTATGTGCAATGCTATAGTTCGAAATATTTTGTGAGAAATGGGAAAAATATAAAATATTTAATCAAGAGATTGAACCCCGATATACTTATCTACACATCTGATCGTTTTTACTGGAAAAGTTTTTTACTTTCAAATCACTTTTTCTTGCAGTAATTGACTATGAAATTGATATTGCTTGGAATTATTATTTTTCAAGTCTCCTCTTAGACGTGGCTTGTTTCGAAGAGTCGTATAATTGGAGTGTTTGTTGCCATTCCATAATATTTGATCTACAACCAATATGGTTACAAAATGAAATGCTCGAATATTTACAATTTGTGGTATTTTTATTTAAACCATCTATATATTTTGTGATGAAAATTATTTGTATGACTCAATTTTCATTAAACACTTCTGATTGGCTAAATTCTGATATACTGAATTATCAAATTCACTAACTAGCAGAGAGATTAACAAGTGGATTTTTTTTCCATCAAAACAACGCTTTAATAATTAAAATAAACTGATTCTGAGCATTGACCCCAAAGCAGGGGAGGAAATCAATTTTTATCAAGTGAACTAAAAGGTGTCAAGTTGAACTCAAGCGTTAAAATGTGATATGGTCCGTATCTCATTGACTTGACAAATTTTTGATTAAATATTTATAAGTCATATCTGCGTACAAAGCTAATCCTCACCATCGAGAACATAAAGATTTAGATCAGGTCACATTTGTAATTACCCCGGGAACATTCACTCACTTAAACTTAAAAAGCTCCAAAGACAACGAAGGACATGGTTTCACTATTGGAAATAAAATATTGTGGAGGTTTTATTGTACATCAAAACCGGACTTTCATATTTTATAATGTGATTCGAAATCCAAGATACTTTGTAATTTTTATATTGGAAATTCGAAATAAAATTTTTACTGAACATTCAATAGCAATTTGAACTGAATGTATATTGAACAGTTGGATGATCACCGTTATAGTAATAGTGTCACACAAATGGCGGATAGTATCAGACTTCATTTCTAGATATAACCCTGCGAATTCTATCTTGTTGTATTGAAAGTAGGAATGAACCACACGAGATTAAAATCGATAGGCTATGTCCACACAGCTGTCCTCGTCACATAAACATATATTTACAATAGTTCCGACCTAATCACAAAAGGCTTAAATTTCCGGCAACAAATATAGACAGTGAGTCGAAGCGTATGAAAATCGATTCATCTTTTATCTTCCTCGGCGTGCCCTCTTTGAAGTACAATTACGAGTATTAACGTTATTCTAGAGGAAGGTGGCTGAACATTCATACATAAAATTTTTGCTCTGTATAAGGACGAACGTGGAACTCGCGAGCGGCGAACTGTTACAAAATCGGTATTCCAAAATTACATAATATGGGTTCATTTTTCTCCCTACAATCGAATATGAAAGAATCGCATCAATTTTTGATTCATTTTTATTTAATTGATGTGACTTTAATGCGTTAATGTAAATATTATGGTTGTTTTGCGTCGAATAATTACTTACTTTATATATATATATATATATAATTCGATTTTTAGGAAAATATTTTTAGCATTGATGTGACCCGAGTGACGCAGAAGTCCAGTAATACAAGTTCTGAAAAAAACCCGGCAGCCTTAATTTGACACGTTTTTTCGGTCATTGAACGCATATCTTCTAACTGCTGCTCAGTTTTAAATTGGTAAATCTATAAATAAATAATGCGTTTATTGAGTTGATTTCAAAGGCTATTGGGAGTTGCCCCACCGGGAATACACATATTTATGTTTTAAATCACGCATATTCAAATTACATTAAAGATTGAATATTTTTGCATTCTTAGATGCCTCTGATCTTGAAGGAAAGATTCAAGAATCCATTTGCATTCAGAAGCGTCATACCAGATGTTAGAGCAATGTATCAGAATCCTTCTATTTTCAGACGCCTCGCCGAGGTACGTAGACTATTTACCGAAATCCACTACGCAAGTCGTATTTTGAATCAATTATATGTATTCTTTCTATATACTCTTATGAACTCAGAACATTAGCGTTGTAACGTATGACTTTAATGACTTAAAAGCAGTCCGGTTTCGTGCTTCCAACTATGACAAGCAGTAAGAGCAGTAAGTGACCAATTCTTCTAACACAGTATAGTCAACAAAAGCAATTAACTTCAGAAGGCAAACAACTTTGTTGTAATATCAGTATGTCGCGATTGAATAACATTGTAATTCAAGGTTTATGTTACTTTAGGAAATGAACGCCGTTGGACAGGATGACGGAACATACTAGAACATTGCTGATGAATGAATATTCAAAAGTATCCGGGAAGGAGGCACTACTTTTTGCAACTATTAATTGATATTTATTACTAATGAAAACAATCATGTTTATTGGTAGTTTTCTATATATTCCTATACAAGTCTATACTTATACAAACAAAATGCAGTCTTATAAATTTTCAATGGCTGATTTTCAGGCTCGAATCATCTACATATTTTTGCATTTTAGTTCATTTTACATAAAGTCTATAAAATTCAAACAAATTCGATTGATGAAATCAGTAATTCGCAGTTTTTCCTAAAGCCAATCATGTAACTGTTACCGTGGATTTTTTGCATAGCATTTTTTTTTGGCAGCCGACTGATATGTACTTATAGACTATGCTGGTTTGCTTCTAGTTTATACATACGAACTCGAAGCATGCGGCAATGGATAAGCCTCAAATTCACATCTATTGAATATGACATGACAATATTACAATGTGTAGGAAAAGGTTTGAGAAAGCTCAAAATTGATATTGTAATAAATATTTTAGTACTACTATATACATCGCTTATAAATTGAATACCTGATTCAACCCGGCCTAATATGAAATGTAAATCACATAATGGTTTATGATCTATTCCATAAGTTGATATTTGAAAAAAAGGAAAAATATGCCTTGCGTTCATATCGTATTAATTTCAGTATCGTATGTCAGAAATTTTATGTGAATAAAGTTTGTGTATATTTTGTTCGTACCTTTATTTTACTTGTGAGATTTTAAATATATATAATTCATGCAATGTGTCACTGATTCGAATACAAAGCATACTTCACAAGTTGATAATTTCATTCTATTGCCAATTCAAAAGAATAATTGCAAACTATTTTACAAGATTGAGCAATAATTTCTCAATTGAAGTCACTCTATTACTTACACACTCAAAAGTGTACTTTAACATAACGAAAATAAATAAAAAAGCAATAATGAAAACAAACGTTTAACAGCAAATCTTCAACGAGTAACTCAACAAAAATCTTTACGAAATGAAAAATTTCCGAGGATGTTCTAAAGGTCATTATGCCAATGAACTCCACTTTTTAAAAATGTTTCACAAGGAGTAAAATTGAAGTGTCGAATTTTGAGAAATTGTAATGTATAATTTGAAAGAAATAGTACGTTAATGGTGGAGTAGGATAACGTGTCGGGCTCGTTTTTTAGAACTATATTAACTTTCATGCAATTCACTTTGAATATTTTTTAAAAATTGGCATCAAACACTACATAATAAAGTCTCGATATTTACATGTTATAATAGGTTGTTTCAATTGTCTCGCTATCGATGGATCAGTCTGATTATTTAACCCAAATTGGGATGCAATTACCCCCAGTGGTACATTCCGACTTTTCAAGGGGTACAATAGATCGAGAAAAATGATGTTTTTTCCATAACTTCTAATCTGCCTCAAAATATGTTTTGTTAATAATTTGAATACCTGAGCTTAAGAACTCCCTGAAAACCAACATTTTCACCCTAGTAGAAAATTTACCTATCGTCTTTTACAGACCACGAGGCGCATGGTAATATAAGGCGCTCTGTTAATAAATTGGTTAGATTTCGTTTTTATTCCTGAATAAGTCGTATCGGGCCATAAGACGTGAGTAACGGCCAATCAAGTGTCAGCGGTCGGCGCGAAACCAGCCAAGCGAGCGAGCGAGCGGCAATCACGTGAAAGATTTCGAATCGAGGCGCGAGCCAATGGGCGGCGGCGACGCCGCCTTTTTGTATTGCGAAAGGACACGTGGGCTTCGTCAGGGATGAGTGACGGCTCGTCATCAAACCTTGCTCGAGCGCGCCCGGCGGCCCCGCCCGGCGGGGTGAAGATAAGTCCGAAGCCACGATGACGGGGTGAAGATAAGTCCGACACCACGATGACGTGCCCCACACGGCTCGGTAAAAAAATAGGACCGAATAGAAAAAAGTCCGGCGCGGGAAAAAAAATAGGACAGGTCTGGCGCCGCTGGCGAGTCGAAAAAAATAAGACAAGTCCCAAAAAGACAAATCGTAGATCTGGAGGATGACTTTCAACAGATCGCAGTGCGAAACTGTTCTAGTGGGTACGACACCCCGATCTGCAACTAGGTCGTCTGCAAATGATTTAGCACCTCGCTTTCGCGCAGGTTGCTCGCCTCGACTTAGGCGCGAGTCGTTCGCTCGCGCCAAAGGGTCGAAACACTCGGCTTCGCCGGCGGCCAAACGGCCGCCTAACTTCGCCTCGCCGGCGGCGAGGCACCAGATTATCGTCGCTACTTAAGCGGGATTCTGACTTCAGAGGCGTTCAGTCATAATCCCCCAGATGGTAGCTTCGCACCATTGGCTTATCAGCCAAGCACATGAACCGAATGTCTGAATCTGCGGTTCCTCTCGTACTGAGCAGAATTACTATCGCAACAACACTACATCAGTAGGGTTAAACTAACCTGTCTCACGACGGTCTAAACCAGTGCTCCGCAACCGGTGTGCCGCGGCGTCCCTCCCTTCCTGACACCCCTCACTGTGCATTTGTGACGTAACAAGGAGTACACCTATATAAGAAGCATGTATATTGCAAAGCTTATTGTCGAGGCTAAAACATAGCACATGTAGTAATCGAATATAAATAAAGTTTGAGTTTGCAGAATCAGTGGCCAGTGGTCTTTGATTAAAAAAGTCAAGGAACGTTAAAGTTTTGCAAAATGGATACATTTTTAAAAAGAGTGCCTGATACTGAGCAACATATTGTACCTAGCACAAGCAACGTTGAAAAAAAAAACTTGTCAAAAGGAAATACAGGGAAGATTACGTCAATTATGGATTTTCTTGCTGTGGTAACGGAGATGCTCCAAAACCAGTCTGTGTTATTTGGGGGGAGCAACTTTCAAATGAAGCAATGTTTTCGAGTAAACTTATGCGCCACTTAAATACAAAACTTGTCGTTCATGCACGCAAAAATATAAATTATTTTCAGCGGTTGTTAAGTCAAAATAAGAAGCAAGAGTGCTCTCTAATGATCCTAATATAGAGCAATTGTGCTCATTAAAACAACCACAAATCTCTCGTTGTTATATGAACATAAAACAAAGTTACACCTTGTATTTTTTGTTTGTTGTGGTGTGCCGTCAAATTTGGCAAATTTTATAAGTGTGCCGCGAGTTAAAAAAAGGTTGCGGAGCACTGGTCTAAACCCAGCTCACGTTCCCTATTGGTGGGTGAACAATCCAACGCTTGGTGAATTCTGCTTCACAATGATAGGAAGATGCCGACATCGAAGGATCGAAAAGCAACGTCGCTATGAACGCTTGGCTGCCACAAGCCAGACGGACGCCCCCGTCTGTCCCTCTTAATCACCTCGTTAATTACCTCGTGCTCCGAAAACCAACAAAATAGAACGGAGGTCCTATTCCATTATTATGCAGGCAACACTATGCAGGCGAACAGCCTGCTTTGAACACTCTAATTTTTTCAAAGCAAACTTAGTCAAGAGAACCGACGGAGAACCGAAGGTGAGGCGAACGCAATCAGTAACACGCCTTGCGACGGACCGGCGGCGCTCGCCCAAAATCCAACTACGAGCTTTTCAACCGTAACAACTTTAGCATACATTATTGGAGCTGGAATTACCGCGGCTGCTGGCACCAGACTTGCCCTCCAATGGATACTCGTTAAGAGTTTTAGGATGTACTCATTCCAATTACAGGGCCTCGTTAGAGTCCTGTATTGTTATTTTTTGTCACTACCTCCCCGTGTCGGGCATGGGTAATTTGCGCGCCTGCTGCCTTCCTTGGATGTGGTAGCCGTTTCTCAGGCTCCCTCTCCGGAATCGAACCCTGATTCCCCGTTACACGTTATCACAAAGGTAGGCACGTAGCGTACCTTCGACAGTTGATGGGGCAGACACTTGAATGATACGTCGTCGGTGCAGAGACCGTTCGATCCGCGTGGTTATCCAGAGTCATCAAACGTCACAGGACGATCTGATAAAAGCGCGCCTCCCGAAGTCGGCGCTTAATGCATGTATTAGCTCTAGAATTACCACAGTTATCCACTTCGCTTACGAGACCAAATAAACCAAGACTGATTCAATGAGCCATTCGCAGTTTCGCTTTACGAGAACTCGTACCTGCGCCTGCATGGCTTAATCTTTGAGACAAGCATATCACTACTGGCAGGATCAACCAGATAGCTGCGACAGCTGCGCTCGGCCCTTGCTGGGCCGCCCGGCGCGTGCTCGTCGCATTCGTTTAAGACCGAGGCGATCGCCTGCGGCCGTACTCGGCTTCGACAGTCGCTGGCCGCGACGTCCACGCTCTCGCCAGCCAGTGCCAAGCGAAGCGCTTTGCGTTTCGTCTTTGCTCGCCCTCTCTCGGGCTCGATCCATTCAGTTTCGCACAAACAAGAGCTCTGTCGGCCGCCTGCAGCGGTGCCTAAAACCCGGGCATAACAAAGCGACCGTTCTGCTAGGCCGACAAACGCTCAAGCCAGACGCTCGATCGAGCGCCACCTACATAATAGTCGAGACAACGGCTCGCTCATTAGCATCGCGTTTGTACTTTAACTTTTTTCGGCTCGGCTTCTCTCGAAGCCGATGCCCGCAGGGCACCGAAGCGGCAGCCCGCCGAACACCAGCACTGCGTACAGTGCAGGCGAACGACAAGTCACCCGAACGGCGACGGCCGCACACAGAGAGCGCGCGGCATCCTTTCCACGATCCGCCGCCGGCCTCACCGCCTGCGCGCTGTAACACCCCCGCCGGAGCGGAGGCCACCTTCGCGCGGGGACTTAGACCGACGGCAAACCGGTCGTGACCCGCGCCGGTCGCTAGTGCGCTGAGACGGTGCGCGAACCGACTCGGCAGCGGCGCCCTAAGCGTCCGCCCTAAGCGTCCCGTTTGCCTCTCAACGGTTTCACGTACTCTTGAACTCTCTCTTCAAAGTGCTTTTCAACTTTCCCTCACGGTACTTGTCCGCTATCGGTCTCGCGACCGTATTTAGTCTTAGGTGGAGTTTACCACCCGCTTTGGGCTGCATTCCCAAACAACCCGACTCCGAGAAGACCCGAAGCGGCAAAGGCAAGCGCCCCTATGGGCCTAACACCCGCCGTGGGACGAGGCCTCGATCAGAAGGACACCGGCGCTCGCCGTCAGCCGCACTGGGACTTCCGCACGTCACAACTCGGCGCGCTCGAAAAGCGCGCAGATTCGACGCTGGACTCTTCCCGGTTCACTCGCCGTTACTCAGGGAATCCCTGTTGGTTTCTTTTCCTCCGCTCAATAATATGCTTAAATTCAGCGGGTGCTCTCGCCTGAACTCAGGTCGTATATGTCAAGCGGGCCGCTTCTTACACGGCCCGCTGGCATCGCAAGTCGTCGCCGCCGGCGCCGACCGAGCGCGTACCGTCGCCGCCTTGGCCCACGGTCGGTCTTGATCTTGTGACCGGACCGACCGACCTGGACCCGCCTCTCGAACGTAGTTGAACACGTCGAGGGGCCGGCGGTGTACGGGACACGCGGTCGCGCCGAGAAAGCTCGGCGACCGCTTCAACTTGGGGCGACGCCCGGCCGTCTTCGCAGAGGCCAGGCGACGGCCCTCGGGTGAGGACGAACGCGACCCTGAGGCAGACGTCGTCCCGGGATTGACCCGAGACCGCAATTCGCGTTCAGAAGGTCGACGTTCAATGTGTTCTGCAATTCACATTACTTCTCGCACTTGGTTGCGTCCTTCATCGACTCGCGAGCCGAGTGATCCACCGTTAAGAGTCGTCCTCGACGTTTCGCCCGGCGCCGAAGCGCGCGGACGTCACACTGTGGGATCGACCACAAAACCACCACCGACAACAACTGCACAAAAACACCAACAAACGGCGCCGACCGACCGCCGGGCTGGGCCGGCGGCACATCGAGCGCGGTGCCCAGAAGCCACCATCGCACTCGGCTGCCTTGCTATGCCAACGTGTTACGCGTGTCGCACGGGGCGGAACCCCGATTGACGGCCGCCCTCTCGGCGGCACCCAAAGACAATTAAGTGCGCGGTCGGCCGGGGCCTACCACCACCTTCGGTAATGATCCTTCCGCAGGTTCACCTACGGAAACCTTGTTACGACATTTACTTCCTCTAAATGATCGAGTTTGATCGTCTTCTCGACACGCCGACGCGGCCGTTGCCAGTCGCGACGGGGCCGATCCAAGGATCTCACTAAACCATTCAATCGGTAGTAGCGACGGGCGGTGTGTACAAAGGGCAGGGACGTAATCAACGCAAGTTGATGACTTGCGCTTACTGGGAATTCCTCGTTCAATGGAAACAATTGCAAGTCCCTATCCCAATCACGAATGAGGTTCAACGGGTTACCCGGACCTTTCGGCCTAGTTTAGACACTCAGTGTAGCGCGCGTGCGGCCCCGGACATCTAAGGGCATCACAGACCTGTTATTGCTCAATATCGTGTGGCTAAACGCCACTAGTCCCTCTAAGAAGGTAGACGCCGACCGAGAAGGTCGCGTAACTATTTAGCATGCCAGAGTCTCGTTAGTTATCGGAATTAACCAGTCAAATCGCTTCACCAACTAAGAACGGCCATGCACCACCACCCACAGAGTCAAGAAAGAGCTCTCAATCTGTCAATCCTACCTGTGTCCGGGTCGGGTGAATTTTCCCCGTGTTGAGTCAAATTAAGCCGCAGGCTCCACTCCTGGTGGTGCCCTTCCGTCAATTCCTTTAATTAAGTTTCAGCTTTGCAACCATATTTCCCCCGGAACCCAAAGACTTTGGTTTCCCGGAAGCTGCCAGAAAGGTCGTCATGGTAACGCCTCCCGATCGCTAGTTGGCATCGTTTATAGTCAGAAATAGGACGGTATCTGATCGACTTCAAACCTCTGACTTTCGCTCTTGATTAAAGAAAACATTCTTGGCGAATGCTTTCGCAGTAGTTCGTCTTCCGCCGATCCACGAATTTCACCTCTAACGGCAGAGTACGGACGCTCCCGTCTGTCCCTCTTAATCACTACCTCGTGCTCCGAAAAGCAACAAAATATAACCGAGGTCCTATTCCATTATTCCATGCAACACTATGCAGGCGAACAGCCTGCTTTGAACACTCTAATTTTTTCAAAGTAAACTTATCGGCCACCGCCGACACTCAGTCAAGAGCACCGACGGAGAACCGAAGGTGAGGCGAACGCAACCAGTGACACGCCTTTCGACGGACCGGCGGCGCTCGCCCAAAATCCAACTACGAGCTTTTCAACCGCAACAACTTTAGCATACACTGTTGTAGCTGGAATTACCGCGGCTGCTGGCACCAGACTTGCCCTCCAATGGATACTCGTTAAGAGTTTTAGGATGTACTCATTACAAATTACAGGGCCTCGTTAGAGTCCTGTATTGTTATTTTTTGTCACTACCTCCCCGTGTCGGGCATGGGTAATTTGCGCGCCTGCTGCCTTCCTTGGATGTGGTAGCCGTTTCTCAGGCTCCCTCTCCGGAATCGAACCCTGATTCCCCGTTACACGTTATCACAAAGGTAGGCACGTAGCGTACCTTCGACAGTTGATAGGGCAGACACTTGAATGATACGTCGTCGGTGCAGAGACCGTTCGATCCGCGTGGTTATCCAGAGTCATCAAACGTCACAGGACGATCTGATAAAAGCGCGCCTCCCGAAGTCGGCGCTTAATGCATGTATTAGCTCTAGAATTACCACAGTTATCCACTTCGCTTACGAGACCAAATAAACCAAGACTGATTCAATGAGCCATTCGCAGTTTCGCTTTACAAGAACTCGTACTTGCGCCTGCATGGCTTAATCTTTGAGACAAAGCATATC